>NW_011494644.1:7611174-7617970 GCF_000754665.1 Bison bison bison
CTATCTCATCAGTGTCTCTTTTGCTGTCTCGTACACCAGGTTATTGTTACCATCTACAGCTCAACAACATGGTCTTTCCATATGGATAGAGAAATGGACCTCTCTTTTACATGTTAAACTTTGGCTCATTTAGAATTTATTTTGAAGTACAGAATGAGATAAATATTTTATTGTTTTAAAAATAAGCCTAACCAATTTTCCTATTTAAGTATCTTTAATCCATGATTTTGAACCGCAATTTATATTTCTATGCATATG
Source organism: Bison bison bison (assembly GCF_000754665.1). Lineage (NCBI taxonomy): Eukaryota > Metazoa > Chordata > Mammalia > Artiodactyla > Bovidae > Bison > Bison bison. The sequence continues at coordinate 7,611,433 of NW_011494644.1, forward strand.
CTTACATGTGTGTGTGCTAAGTTGCATCAGTCGTGTCTGACTCTCTGTGACCCTATGGACTTCAGCTCATCAGGCTCCTCTGTCCATGGGATTTTCCAGGCAAGAATACTGGAGTGGTTTGACATGCCCTCCTCCAAGGGATCTTCCTGACCCAGAGTTCGAACCCAAGTCTCATGTCTTCCTTATTGGCAGGCAGGTTCTTTACCAGTAGTACCCCCTGGGAGGGCTTCCCTGGCGGCTCAGATGGTAAAGAATCTGCCTGCAATGCGGGAGACCTGGGTTCAATTCCTGGGTTGGGAAGATCCCCTGGAGGAGAGCATGGCAACCCACTCTGGTATTCTTGCTTGAGAATCCCCATGGACAGAGAAGCTACAGTCTCTGGGGTCGCAAAGAGTCGGACACAACTGAACGACTTAAGTACCACCTGGGAAGCCCTTCCATGTATATATTTGGGTTTAAAAGAACTCATTTTAAAAGCCTACCAGCTATCAAGGAACTGAATATTATGACTCCAGCAAGTTATTCACTCCCAGACCTACATGTAGAATTTCTTAAAAAGCAATATATGGCTTATCTTTAACTGGAAGCTTTTTTACCTGATAGCAATGTGTATATCAAAGGTAAAACTCTTATTATTCAGGTCGAAAGGATTGTTTTTATTTCTCCTAAGCACAAAAATAAGGGTATTTAGAATTGAGAAATATAGCTGAATAAGTGCTATCCATTTGTACTCTATCTATATGTATATGTAACCATGATTGTGGGAATAAAATAGTTAGCAGATTTCTAATTTAAAAAAATAGAAGTGCAACAAGCAACAAAGGTTTACTGTATAGCACAGGAAACTATAGTCAATATCTTGTAATAACCTATAATGGAAAATTATTTCAAAAATAATATATGTGTATAACTGAATCACACACAAAAAAGGATTCTACTCTTTGAAATTTAGTAATGTTTATCTTTTTGCCAGTTTTTCCAAATGTCCTATGGACATCTAATAACAATGTATGAGATACAAAAGTTTAAATTTATTTGTGTAGGATATAAGATTCATATAAATCAATATAAATAGATATATATCATATTTAAATTATTAATGACATCATTCAAGATGCTCCTAATCTTATTTTTTTTGTACTTGATAAAATATTCTCAGAGAAATGTTAATATGTCTATGATTATATATTTTTTCTTTTCCCTTATATTTCTTCTGATTTTTGCTTTATGTATCTTTGTTTCTTTGTTGTTAGGTATCTAATGGTTTATGATGTCTATCTTCTTTGTGAATTGTACCTTTTATCATTAAAAATATTCATCTTTGCGTCATTAAAAAAATAATATAAAATAGTTCGCAGAGTGAGTTGCCACACTTAAAGAGTTAAAAAAAATTGTAAGATGACATTTCACCAAGTTCAGACAATAAAAAAGGCACCAGTTGGGAAGCAGTTTTGGTTAAATTCCAGCTCCACATTTTATGGCAAAGCCCTTCTCTTTTCTTGGCCTCAGCTCTCTCATCTTTAAAATGGGTTCGTAATGATAAACCCTGCCTCACACAAGTTAGGAGGACTAAATGAAATAAAGCAGGAACTCACTATGCCCAGGGTATTTATATCCAGGTACCCTCAGACCTGTGGCCTTAATTTTACCCTCCCAGGACACACAGTAATACCTTCTGTTCCTTTATGTAACAAGCCAGCTCCTGACTGTGGAGTACACTAGCTGAGTCCTTGACCTTTGGCTTTGTTCACATCCATTCCTACCCCATGACTCCTGCAGTCCTGCTCTCATTACAGGCCAGCATCACTTGACTTCCATTCTTGCCCCAGCCCAGAAAGTCCTTGCCCACCCGTGGGTGAGACATTGAAGCTCCTAACAGAGGTCACCATAACCTTTGATCTTGCTGCAATGGGCTGCTGGCCGGAGTCCCGCTTGGTCCTGCCACCCTTCCCTTCCCTTTAAGGATAATGATGATACGTAATTCTCACCTTGGCACTTGCATTCCCAAAGGGAATGGGAATGCAGGTGACTACTCTTACAGTCATAATTTCTGGCATGGTGACAGAGGAGGGGCAACCTGTCTGTTGGCCCAGAGTCAGGTCTATTTGGGAGCAGCCATAAACTCCAGGGAAGTTCATCTGAAGGTGGCTTTTGCTCTCCCATTCTTCCTTTACAACAGTTATTTTTGTGCCTGCCACACCTCCCTGATTTGACTGTAAAGTTCACCAGACATTATCTCTTGATCCTCTCCATTCTGAGTGGATAGGTGTGTCACAGGATGACTGAAACGTTGTCCTACCCCAACCCCTCCACCCCGTGAACAGGAACAGTTCTCTGTGGTCCTGAAACACCAAGGAAATATTTGCTTGTTTAGATGTCAAGAATTCTGAAAAGCAAATAGTAATTGTGGAAGAAAAGAGTATATTAAGCGGGATGCTTCTTTCTTTCTTTCCTTCTCTCTTCCTCCCTCTCTCTCGTCCTCCCTTTCTTTGTTTCTCCTGTTTCATTCCCTTTTTTTCTCTCTTTCAAGTGACAGAAACCCAGCTCCAACTGTCTTCAGAAAGGAAAAGATCTAAGAAGACAGTCCAGAGTGGCTGGATCAGCGCCATAATATAGATGTCATCAATCCTGTCTCCCTCTTGGCTTTATTTTCCTCTACATGGCTCTGTTCTCTTAGGACTCATCTCTTCTGATGACAAAGATGGTGGTTAGTGGCTCCAGGCCTCTATTGTCCCCCTCAGTAACCCCAGAGTAAGAACACTTCTTTTCTTTATTGAAAGAGCACTTTAATGAATTAAGAAAGGTCCCCAAAATCTTCAGAAAAATTCTCAGGATTGCATGTGAATGGCTTGATTTGAATCATATGCTCAGTGCTCAACCAGTCAGGATGGTCTTGGAAATGGACTGTCTCACTGGCTTAATGCCCCTGAAAGGTTGGGGCGCTGAATAATGGGGGAGGCGGTGGTGACAGCTCTACCCAAATTGTGTGAAAGTGAAAGTCACTCAGTCGTGTCCAACTTTGTGACCCCATGGATTGTAGCCTGCCAGGCTCCTCTGTCCATGGGATTCTCTAGGAAAGAATACCTGGAGGGAGTTGCCATTCCCTTCTCCAGGGGCTCTTCCCAAACCAGGGATCGAATACAGGTATTCCGCATTGCAAGCAGATTCTTTACTGTCGGAGTCACCAGGGAAGTTCATTTTGTGTGAACAGAGAGTCGAAGACATGTGGTTCTCTCAAGGAAGTCAAGATGCTATTACCAAAGAGAATTCCAGAAAAACATCTATTTCTGCTTTATTGACTATGTCAAAGGCTTTGACTGTGTGGATCACAATAAACTGTGGAAAATTCTGAAAGAGATGGGAATACCAGACCACCTGACCTGCCTCTTGAGAAATTTGTATGCAGGTCAGGAAGCAAGAGTTAGAACTGGACATGGAACAACAGGCTGATTCCAAATAGGAAAAGGAGTAGTCAAGGCTGTATATTGTCACCCTGCTTATTTAACTTACATGCAGAGTACATCATGAGAAATGCTGGGCTGGATGAAGCACAAGCTGGAATCAAAATTGCCAGGAGAAATATCAATAAGCTCAGATATGCAGCTGACACCACCCTTATGGCAGAAAGTGAAGAAGAACTAAAGAGCCTCTTGATGCAAGTGAAAGAAGAGAGTGAAAAAGTTGACTTAAAGCTCAACATTCAAAAAACGAAGATCATGGCATCCAGTCCCATCACTTCATGGGAAATAGATGGGGAAACAGTGGAAACAGTGTCAAACTTTAGGTGGTTGCAGCCATGAAATTAAAAGACGCTTATTCCTTGGAAGGAAAGTTATGACCAACCTAGACAGCATATTAAAAAGCAGAGTCATTACTTTGTCAGCAAAGGTCCATCTAGTCAAGGCTATGGTTTTTCCAGTAGTCATGTATGGATGTGAGAGTTGGACTGTAAAGAAAGCTGAGCACCAAAGAATTGATGCTTTTGAACTGTAGTGCTAGAGAAGACTCTTGAGAGTCCCTTGGACTACAAGGAGATTCTACCATTCCATCCTAAAGGAGATCAGTCCTGAGTGTTCATTGGAAGGACTGATGTTGAAGCTGAAACTCCAGTACTTTGGCCACCTCATGCGAAGAGTTGACTCATTGGAAAAGGCCCTGGTGCTGGGAAAGATTGAGGGCAGGAGGAGAAGGGGACAACAGAGGATGAGATGGTTGGATGGCATCGCTGACTCAATGGACATGAGTTTGAGTAAGCTCCGGGAGTTGGTGGTGGACAGGGAGGCCTGGCGTGCTGTGGTCCATGGGGTTGCAAAGAGTCGGACAGGACTGAGAGACTGAACTGAACTGATTACCAAAGGAAGGAGAAATTAGATCTTAAGTAGGCACTAACGTCAGATATCCACAGTGGGGGTAGGACAGCAGAGAGAGCAAGAGAGAGGGAGAGAGAGAGACTGTTAGAGAAGCAGTGACAGAGAAAAACGGAGACAAAATTTTAAGAAAACAAGTGCCCTTTTAAAAGAAAGCAATCGAGGAAGAATTATTACACCCATGTTCACAGCAGCATTATTCACAATAATTAAAAGGTGAAAGTAAGACCAATATCCATAAACAGATGAGTGGATAAACAAGATGAGGTCTATCTATACGATAGAATATCATAGAGTCTTTAAAAGGGAGCAAATTCTGACACCTGCTACCACATGGATGAACCTTGAGGACATTATGCTCAGTGAAACAAGCCAGTCACAAAAGGACAGAGCTTGTATGGTTCCATTATATGAAGTCTTTGGAATCGTCAAATTCACAGAAACAGAAAGTAGAATGGTGGTTGCTTAGTGGGGGCAGGGAGAGGGGGAAATGGGAAGTTAGGGGACAGAATTTCAGTTTGAGAAAGTTCTGGAGATGAATAATAGTGACGATTGCACAATAGTGTGAATGTACCTAACACTGCTTAACTGTATACTTAAAATGTTAAATTTTATTTAATTATTTATAACCAGAGAGAAAACCTTAGTTTTTTCTCTAATTATGGCGATCGGGAGCTACTCTCTAATTGTGGTGTGTGGGCTTCTAAGTGTAGTGGCTTCTCTTGCTGCTGAGCAGGGGGTCTAGGCATGCAGGCTTCAATAGTTGTGGAACATGGCCTTAGTTGCTCCATGGCATGTGGGATCTTCCTGGACCAGGGATGGAAAGTGTGTCTCCTGCATTAGCAGGCAGACTCTATCACTGAGCCACCAGGGAAGCCCTAAAATGTTAAATTTCGTGTTAGGTGTATTTTACCTTAATAAAAAATTAAATTAGAAAAGAACCACTTATAACTGGGAAAACTTTTCCCTACTTTCCTAAACTAAGGAAACATTTTACCCCATGCCTCCCAGACTTTGCCTAGTACAGCGCTCTGCAAACAGAAGAAATCATCAAGAATTTGCTGGATACATTATAAAGCAACATAAGATGTTCAGGCCCCATTACCAGCAATAATATCTGAGCAATTGTTGAGGTCATCGTCCTTCAAATGCCACATCAGCCCTGAATGCTTGGGTCTGGGCCCTCTGGTCTTACAGGGGCTTCATCAGCACCTTGTGGATATTGGGTAACTCAAATTCCCTTCTGTTCCACACTCCACCACCTCTGAGGACATTTGGCAGTATCGGGAGACATTTTTAGTTGTCACAACTCTGGGTAATATAAGACCAGAGAAGCTGGGGATTATCCGACAATGTGACTGAGCACACACACATCCTACAATGCACAGAGCAGCCCCCCAACAAAGAATGTGAAGTGAAGTGAAAGTTGCTCAGTCATGTCCGACTCTTTGCAACCCCATGGACTGTAGCCTGCCAGGTTCCTTTGTCCATGGAATTCTCCAGGCCAGAATACTGGAGTGGGTTGCCGTTCCCTTCTCCAGGGGATCTTCCCAACCTGAGGGTTGAACCCAGGTCTCTGGCTTTGCAGGTGGATTCCTTATCATCTGAGCCACCAGGGAAACCCCCAACCAAGAATATTCAGTCCTAAGTGTCAATATTTTGGTGTGTGAGCCAGCCTCGGAATCCTTTCCAAGGACTCCATCTTTGTCTCTTTCTCTCACACATACACAGAATCATGCAAAACACACAGCCACACACATGCTACATACCTACCCTCACCTATGCCCTCCTAGACATCTCCCTCAGTGCAGTTCAGTTGCTCAGTCGTGTCCGACTCTTTGCAACCCCATGAATCGCAGCACGCCAGGCCTCCTTGTCCATCACCAACTCCCGGAGTTCACCCAGACTCACGTCCATCGAGTCAGTGATGCCATCCAGCCATCTCATCCTCTGGCGTCCCCTTCTCCTCTTGCCCCCAATCCCTCCCAGCATCAGAGTCTTTTCCAGTGAGGCAACTCTTCACATGAGGTGGCCAAAGTACTGGAGTTTCAGCCTCAGCATCATTCCTTCCAAAGAAATCCCAGGGCTGATCTCCTTTAGAATGGACTGGTTGGATCTCCTTGCAGTCCAAGGGACTCTCAAGAGTCTTCTCCAACACCACATTCAGTTAA
>NW_011494644.1:7618070-7619089 GCF_000754665.1 Bison bison bison
GATCTTCGTTTTCTGAATGTTGAGCTTTAAGCCAACTTTTTCACTCTCCACTTTCACTTTCATCAAGAGGCTTTTGAGTTCCTCTTCACTTTCTGCTATAAGGGTGGTGTCAGCTGCAGATCTGAGGTTATTGATATTTCTCCCGGCAATCTTGATTCCAGCTTGTGCTTTTTCCAGTCCAGCGTTTCTCATGATGTACTCTGCATATAAGTTAAATAAACAGGGTGACAATATACAGCCTTGATGTACTCCTTTTCCTATTTGGAACCAGTCTGTTGTTCCATGTCCAGTTCTAACTCTTGCTTCCTGACCTGCATACAAATTTCTCAAGAGGCAGATCAGGTGGTCTGGTATTCCCATCTCTTTCAGAATTTTCCACAGTTTATTGTGATCCACACAGTCAAAGGCTTTGGCATAGTCAATAAAGCAAAAACAGATGTTTTTCTGGAACTCTCTTGCTTTTTTGATGATCCAGCGGATGTTGGCAATTTGATCTCTGGTTCCTCTGCCTTTTCTAAAACCAGCTTGAACATCGGGAAGTTCACGGTTCACATATTGCTGAAGCCTGGCTTGGAGAATTTTAAGCATTACTTTACTAGCGTGTGAGATGAGTGCAATTGTGCGGTAGTTTGAGCATTCTTTGGCATTGCCTTTCTTTGGGATTGGAATGAAAACTGATCTTTTCCAGTCCTGTGGCCACTGCTGAGTTTTCCAAATTTGCTGGCATATTGAGTGCAGCACTTTCACAGCATCATCTTTCAGGATTTGAAATAGTTCAACTGGAATTCTATCACCTCCACTAGCTTTGTTCGTAGTGATGCTTTCTAAGGCCCGCTTGACTTCACATTCCGGAATGTCTGGCTCTAGGTCAGTGATCACATCATTGTGATTATCTGAGTCGTGAAGATCTTTTTTGTACAGTTCTTCTGTGTAATCTTGCCATCTCTTCTTAATATCTTCTGCTTCTGTTAGGTCCATACCATTTCTGTCCTTTATCGAGCCCATCTTTTCATGAAATG
>NW_011494644.1:7619347-7628407 GCF_000754665.1 Bison bison bison
CTAGGCCCTTAAATCTATTTCTCACTTCCACTGTATAATCATAAGGGATTTGATTTAGGTCATACCTGAATGGTCTAGTGGTTTTCCCTACTTTCTTCAATTTAAAGTCTGAATTTGGCAATAAGGAGTTCATGGTCTGAGCCACAGTCAGCTCCTGGTCTTGTTTTTGCTGACTGTGTAGAGCTTCTCCATCTTTGGCTGCAAAGAATATAATCAATCTGATTTCTGTTGACCATTTGGTGATGTCCATGTGTAGAGTCTTCTCTTGTGTTGTTGGAAGAGGGTGTTTGCTATGACCAGTGCATTTTCTTGGCAAAGGTCTATTAGTCTTTGCCCTGCTTCATTCTGTATTCCAAGGCCAAATTTGCCTGTTACTCCAGGTGTTTCTTGACTTCCTAGTTTTGCATTCCAGTCCCCTATAATGAAAAGGACATCTTTTTTGGGTGTTAGTTCTAAAAGGCCTTGTAGGTCTTCATAGAACCGTTCAACTTCATCTCCCTGGTCTCTGTTAATTTTCAGTGAGTTAAAAGAAGTTTATAGCATACAAATAAACTTCTAAAATCAGATTCTTGCTCAATATCCTTTAAAGCAAAGGACCATGCAATAAATTTGTCTTGAATTTAGTTCTGTGCCTGGAATTTTATATATAACAGAGCAGATAAAGGGAGGGAGAATGGCATTCGGACTTAGCTGTATCACAAAAAAGGATCTTGCTGTCCTCCCTACCAAGTTCTCTTGAACCTGCTGACCTCAACAGACACATGTAAACCAGTCAATGAAGGTTGACACACAAGCAGACCTTCTGGAGGCCGGAGAGGGGGCTGGAGGTGAGGAAAGGAATATATGTTGTTTGGAAAACGATGTTTAATATGATCATACAATTTTATTTTGAGAAATATATAAATATTATCATTTTTACGTTTCATGAAAGGTGGTATTATTTGCAGTCTGACACTTTTTATTAGAGTCAGGAGTTAAATTTTACGTTTGACTGACAGAAACTCACTTTTACAACAAAGTCATAAAAATAAAAGCAAAAGCAAAGCAGTTTCACTATTTCACTTCTTCTACTGCTTTTAATTTTACACCCAGTTACTTCTGATGAGTTAGGCTCAGCCATTTTCAAACCCACCAAATAATGGTTTCCCCTCTTTCAGTGTAAAAACAAGTCTGAATGTTTTTCTCTAAGTTTGTCACAGAATTCTAGATCCTTTTTAAAAAAGTTTGAAGACTTAACTTTTTTTTGCTGTTTATCAACTTCACCTTATCCCTAAGCTTACCATCCAATTTCTCTCCTATTATTGGGATAAACTAGTACTCTAAACTTTTGAGAAAAGCATATTTTTCTACTCAGGCTAGATTTTCTGAATAAGTTAGAAAATCTGGAGAAGGAGAAGACAGAGGATAAAATAAATTTGGAGAAGATCCTTAATTAAGACCAAGGCCTTTTCCTTAACTCGGCCCCAGTGCAGAGATCTCTTATCTGGAAGTTCATTTTCACAAGTGAGATAAACCCAAGTGAGTTTGACTTACAAGACAATGAAAAGACAAGACACAGACTAGGAGAAAAAGCTGCCAAACACATTATTGGTTAAGTCTTTGTCTTGTTCACAAAAAAAATGCACAATGTGAGAGCTGCAAGTTTGCTGTTTGGGGCACAATGAGGACTGTGGTCAGGGAGACAGCACCTCAAATAGCCCTGAGAAACTGCTCCAGAGAGGTAGGATGAAAGGTCAGTATATGTTTAATTTTGGTGAAGGAGGAATACATGCAATGAAGCACATATTCTTCCAGAACTTTCCTGCTGGTCTCGTGAAGCTTTAGCTAGTCACTAGGAACAGTTATCACCAGGAAGGATTTTAGTGCTTTTCTAAATGTGAGGAGATACAAGAATTGGGTTCATAAAATCAGCTCCTGAAAATATCTATCTATCAGAAGACCTGTCCTGCCAGTTTTTTCCCTGAGCACAGAGTACCTCATTTCTGCTCTCCACACTGAGCTCCTTTCAGGTAGTACTGAAAATCAGCAGCTGTAGCAGCAAATGCTTTAATCTTTGTAGAGGTAGATGGCAAGTGATCACTGCAAGTGCCAATATGTAGTTGACAGTCTCCAGAGTATATATAGTATTATCCAAAATCAGTAATAAGAAAACAAAGAACCAAAATTTTTTTTGAATGGCTTAAACAGTTGAACAGACATTTCTGCAAAGAAGATAGGCTGCTGCCGCCGACGCTAAGTCGCTTCAGTCGTGTCCAACTCTGCCCGACCCCGTAAACGGCAGCCCACCAGGCTCCCCCGTCCCTGGGATTCTCCAGGCAAGAGCACTGGAGTGGGTTGCCATTTCCTTCTCCAATGCATGAAAGTGAAAAGTGATAGGCTGATGGCATGTAAATACATGAAAAGATGTTCAACAAAATTAGTTATAATTAATGCAAGTTAAAACCACAATAAGATACCACTATCCATTTATTAGCAACTAAAAGCCTTGCATATGGGAATCTATAATCACTTTGAAAAACAATTTGGTGGTTTCTTAAAAGTTACATAACACACCTACCATTCTACTTTTAGGTATTTACTCAAGAGAAGTGAAAGCAGGCTTCCCTGGTGGTACAGTGAATAGGAATCTGCCTGCCAATGCAGGAGACATGAGTTCGATCCTTGGTCTGGGAAGATTCCACATGCTGAGGAGCAACTAAAGCCCATGCACCACAACTACTGAGCCTGTGCACCTAGAGCCCACGCTCTGCAACAAGAGAAGCCACTGCAATGAGAAGCCCTTGTACTGGGCTTCAAAGAGTAGCCCCCAATCACTGAGGAGCCAGAGAAAGCAGGTCTTTCCCAGCACAGCAGAAAAACAAAAAACAAACAAAAAAACCAGTAAATAAGTAATAAAAAACAGAGAGAAATGAAATTATATATTACTACCAAGACTTGTGGAGAAGGCAATGGCACCCCACTCCAGTACTCTTGCCTGGGAAATCCCGTGGACGGAGGAGCCTGGTAGGCTGCAGTCCATGGGGTTGCAAAGAGTCAGACACGACTGAGCAACTTTACTTTCACTTTTCACTTCCATGCATTGGAGAAGGAAATGGCAACCCACTCCAGTGCTCTTGCCTGGAGAATCCCAGGGACGGGGGAGCCTGGTGGGCTGCCGTCTATGGGGTCGCACAGAGTTGGACACGACTGAAGCGACTTAGCAGCAACAGCAGCAACCAAGACTTGTACAAAAATGTTCATGGCAACTTTACTGGTAGCATCCCCAAACTTGGATAATGTCCATTCAGGATGAATGGATAAAAAATAGAATACTACACAGCCACCAAAAGAAATTAATTTTGGACCCACAACAAGACAGATGAATCAAAAGTAAATACACTGAATGAAAGTAGCCAGATAAAAAAAGAACACATGCTGTTTGATTCTATTTCTTTTTTTTTTAATTTTTAAACTTTTTCACAATTTTTAAAGGTTACACTCTGTTTGCAGTGGTTGCAAAATATTAGCTATATTCTTCATGTTGTACAATACATCCTCATAGTCTGTCTTACACCCAACAGTTTTACTTCCACTCCCCAACCCTTTATTGCTCCTCTCCCCCTTCCTTGCTGTTAATCACTGCTGCTACTGCTACTGCTAAGTTGCTTCAGTCGTGTCCGACTCTGTGCGACCCCAGAGACGGCAGCCCACCAGGCTCCTCTGTTACTAGTTCTCTGTAAATTAGATTCTATTTCTAGGAAATTCTAGAAAATTAGAACTAGCTTATGGTGGCAGAAAGCAGATTAGTGATTGAGAACAGGAACAGGGTCAGAAGGAAACCTGAGGAGACGATACGTTCATGTTCAGCATATTGATTGGAGCGCGTTTCATGGGTATGCTGCTAAGTCGCTTCAGTCGTGTCCGACTCTGTGCAACCCCATAGATGGCAGCCCTGTCCATGGGGAAGACCAGGCTTCCATGTCCCTGGGATTCTCCAGGCAAGAACACTGGAGTGGGTTGCCACTTCCTTCTCCAATGCATGAAAGTGAAAAGTGAAAGTGAAGTCGCTGAGTCGTGTCCGACTCTAGCGACCCCATGGACTGCAGCCTACCAGGCTCCTCCGTCCATGGGATTTTCTAGGCAAAAGTACTGGAGTGGGGTGCCATTGCCTTCTCCGTTCATGGGTATACCATAGGTCAAAGCATCGGTGGTACACTTGACCCGTAATTTATTGTCTATAAGTTGTACCTCAATAAAGCTTTTTTAGAAATAATAAAAAACCAAATGAGTCTCTCAAAAGGTAGCTCTCGTTTCTTTTTTTTTTTTTGCTAGTTGGTGGTGGCTCAGATGGTGAAGAATTCACCTGCAATGCATAAGACCTGGGTTCAATCCCTGGGTGGGGAAGGTCCCCTGGAGAAGGGAATGGCAACCCCCTCCAGTATTCTTGCCTGGAGAATTCCATGGACAGAGGGGCTTGACAGGCTACCGTCCGTGGGGTCACAAACAGTCATGACCGAACGATTAACACTTTTGTAACTTTTTTCACCTTCACCTCTTACAGAGACATTTGGCCTGTAATAGCATAGGCTCTGGAGTTAGCAAACTATTTCTGACCCTAATTACCTCTAACCTTTAGTGAGTCACTAGATCTTTGAACTGCGGTTTCCTCGGCTGCAAAATGGGAACAACGCCCACCTCACAGGACTGTCATGAGAGCCAACAGGGTGATGTTTGTTAAATGCTCAGTACAAGGCCTGAAAGAGGTCTTGCTGGCTGTTAACCTGTATTGCTATTGATGACAATTAAATTACTGGAGTAACAAACAGCAGAGTGAAGACTTTTGATTTTTTAAAAAATTATTTATTATTTTTTGGCTACACTGGGTCTTTGCTGCTGCAAGGGCTTTTTCTCTAGTTGCCATGAGTGAGGGCTACTTCCTACTTCCTTGTGATATGCAGGCTTCTCATTGCGGTAGCTTCTCTTGTTATGGACACAGGATCTAGGGCGCACAGGCTCAGTGGTTGCAGCCCTCAGCCTTAGTTCCTCCGCAGCCTGTGGGATCTTCCTAGGCCAGGGGTCAAACCCATGTCCTCTCCATTGGCAGGCGGATTCTTAACCACTGGACCACGAGCAAAGTCCAAGGCTTCCGATTCTTAATGGCAATTTCTAAATGTGCACATTTTTGTATTTTATGGGGATAAAACATTGTAAGCAACAATGTAGAGATAGAATTCAGTGTCTTCTTAGGTACCATTGATTCACCTACAGATTTCCTCTTGGTTTTGTCCGGAAGGTTACTTCTTAAAATATAATAGATTGGGTTTATTTTAAACTTTTTATTGAAGTACAATGTACGTACAGAGAAGTACATGCATCATTAACAGCTTGATGAATTTTCAGAGTGAACTCACCCTTTGCCAGAACCCAATCAAGAAACAGAAAGTGATGGAGCCAGGAAGTCTCCACGTGCGCGTCTCAGTCACTACCTCCCAAAGTTTGTCCTTGAACTTTCTGTTCCACTGTTCGTGCTCTTTCGTGTCTGACTTCTTTCCCTTTGTTTGTGAGATTCATTCAATTGCTGGCCCTTCCATGTGATTTACATTTTCATGATGTTTTCTCTCTTACACCTTTACAAAACATTATATCTTTGTTGAGACATGAAGGATGAGTAAGATTTTGTCAGCATTAGGGAGCAGTTTGGGTAAAAGAAACAGACTGTCCAAAGGCTTGATGCTGAGTGAAACAATGGGATGTTCAGGACACTGAAAGTAGACATTCTTTCTAGGGTAGATGGTTCCTATTTAGTTCAACTGTTTCCAGCATTATGACCATTCAGCTTTTGCTACCAATAGAGAATAATGAAATCAATGTCCCTCACCAGTTGGAGCTTTTGTGTGTTTGTAAGTGTTTGTGTATTTATTTTGGTTACCCTTGCTGTTTCACGGGTGCGCACGGGCTTTACCTAGGTGTGGTGAGTGGGGGCTACTCTTCATTGCCATGTGCAGGCTTCTCATTGCAGGGGCTTCTCTTGTTAAGGAGCACAGGTTCCAGGTGCACCAGCTTCAGTGGTTGAGCCACAGGGAGCTCTTTAGCTGTGGCTCACGGGCCCTAGAGTGCGAGGGCTCCAGGAGTTGCAGTGCGTGGGCTTAGTTGCCTCACGGCATCCAGAATCTTCCCAGCCCAGGGATCAAACCCGTGTCCTCTGCACTGGCAGGTGGATTCTTATCCACTGTACCACCAAGAACGTTCTAGAGTTTTTGTTTTTATAGGATCGCTTTTCAAACATAAGGCTCCTTGGGTCTAGGGGTAGGTGAATTTAAAGACTTCATGTATATTGCAAGATTGTGTTATAATATATTGTAGCTTTGTACACTTTTCCCAGAAATATATGGTTTTGCCCATTTTCTCCCTCTTTGTCAGTATGGGATGTTAATCATGTTTTTAAAATTCATCTTCTGTTGTTTCCTTTGAGTTTTTTCCTGGTTATTATCTTTTCATGTTTGTTGACACTTTGGGTTTCTTCTTCTGTGCTAAGTCACTTCAGTTGTGTCTCTTTGCAACCCTATGTACCATAGCCCACCAAGCTCCTCTATCCATGGGATTCTCAAGGCAAGAATCCTGGAGTGGGTTGCTAGGCCCTCCTCCAGGGGATCTTCCTGAGCCAGGAATTGAACCCATGTCTCTTCCAGCTCCTGCATTGCAGGAGGATTCTTTACCGCTGAGCCACTGGGTAGAGTTATTTAATTTTAATGGTTATTACTGTCCAAATAGTATATAAAATAACAAAATAAAAAAAAATGACAACATAGGAACATTCTGATTTTTTGTATGAAATATGCTCACAGTGTCAAGCTCTTCAGCAAATGGTAGACATTATTGCTACCATTAAAATTTTTTTTAAGTTTTTTGACCTACCTGCACAGCATGAGGAACTCCCCCGACCAGTGATTGAACCCAAGGCCCCTGCAGAGGAAGTGCTCTTAACCGCTGGACGACCATGGAAGTCCGTTGCTACCGTTTTCATTGTTGTCCCAAACATGCAGATGGCGAGCAAATGACCTCCTGTTAACACTGAGACTTAGTGGACTTCTCCTTCAGCCCAGTGACTTTCTGGCTGTAAAGAGTTCTGACTGTCAGCTACAAGGTGGCGCTTGCCATGGGCACTTTTAGAACATGACAGTTATTACCAGACATAGAACATCAGACTGGTTCCAAATTGGGAAAGGAGTACGTCAAGGCTGTATATTGTCAGCCTGCTTATTTAACTTATATGCAGAGTACATCATGTGAAATGCTGGGCTGGATGAAGAACAAGCTGGAATCAAGATTGCCAGGAGAAATATCAATAACCTCAGATACGCAGATGACACCACCCTTATGGCAGAAAGTGAAGAGGAACTAAAGAGCCTCTTGATGAAAGTTGAAAGAGGAGAGTGAAAAAGCTGGCTTAAAACTCAACATTAAAAAAACCAAGATCATGGTATCCGGTCCCATCACTTCATGGAAAATGGAATGGGAAACAATGGAAACAGTGACAGACTTTATTTTTTTTTGGCTCCAAAATCACTGCAGATGATGATTGCAGCCATGAAATTAAAAGACACTTGCTCCTTGGAAGAAAAGCTATGACCAACCTAGACAGCATATTAAAAAGCAGTGACATTACTTTGCTGGCAAATGTCTGTCTAGTCAAAGCTATGGTTTTTCCCATAGTCATGTATGGATGTGAGAGTTGGACCATAAAGAAGGCTGAATGCCAAAGAATTGATGCTTTTGAACTGTGGTGTTGGAGAAGACTCTAGAGAGTCCCTTGGACTGCAAGGAGATCAAACCAGTCAATCCTAAAGGAGATCAGTCCTGAATATTCATTGGAAGGACTGATGCTAAAACTGAAACTCCAATACTTTGGCCACCTGATACGAAGAACTGACTCATTTGAAAAGACCCTGATGCTGGGAAAGATTGAAAGCAGAAGGAAAAGGGGACGACAGAGGATGAGATGGTTGGATGGCATCCCCTACTCAACGCACTTGAATTTGGGTAAGCTCCGGGAGACGGTGAAGGACAGGGAAGCATGGTGTGCTGCAGTCCATGGGGTTGCAAAGAGTCAGTCATGACTGAGCAAATGAGCAACAATAATGGGCACTCTTTGCCTCATCATACTGTTCATGGGGTTCTTGCAGCAAGAATATGGAGTAGTTTGCCATTTCCTCCTCCGTCTACTTCTATAAGGATTAACTCATGTGCTGCTGCAGCTGCTGACCTCCAACACTATCTGAAAGGAGTTCAAGGTGAAGAGCAGAAAGGAGGCAGTCTGTACTCAGGGTAAAACCCAGCAGGACAGGTCTTTAGATAGATATTTTCAGGAGCTGATTTTATGAGCCCAATCCTTGTATCTCCTCATATCTAGAAAAGCACTAAAATCTTTCATGCTGGTGACTGTTCCTCGTGACTAACTAAAGCTTCATGAGACCAGCAGAAAGCTTCTGGGAAAATACATCCTTGAGTCAGTGTATTCCCCCTTCACTGAAATCACATATATGCGGGCCTTTCCCCTCTGACTCTTTGGAGAAGCTTCTCAGAGCCGCGGTGGGGTCTCCTAGGCTGCAGTCTCATGTTGCCCCAAATAAAACTAAACTCACAACTCTCACGTTGTGCATTTTTTTTTTAAGTTGACACAACGGGGCCTGCATGTCTGATTCTGGTTACTAGTGACTCCAAAGACATTGATATTTGAACTTGATACGGCAGGGGAGAAAACAGGGTGCTGGTGGCTTCTCCAGGGAAGGAAGATGCTCAGGTTCAAACTGAATCTGTGATCTGAGCAGCCAGAAAGGTGAAAACCAGATTCATTTCTACCAACAAACCTGCCCTGAGCTCCAAGTGAGCAATCATAGCTGCAAACAACTGGCAGAGCTATTTAAATAGAAATAAAGGCACAGTTTCAGAAGACACTGAGGTGTTCTGAGAGGCTGGGACCTGAGACCCTTTGCTGCAGTGCTTGCTCCTGGACAAACATCTCCTGGAGCAATAAAATACAAAGAAACTATAAGGGACTAACAATAGCTGCCTGCAGGTGCA
>NW_011494644.1:7628507-7628586 GCF_000754665.1 Bison bison bison
CTGGCAGGACAGGTCTTTAGATAGATATTTCCAGGAACTGATTTCATGAGCCCAATCCTTGCATTTTCTCATATCTAGA
>NW_011494644.1:7628686-7666011 GCF_000754665.1 Bison bison bison
AGCCTAAAAATAACTGCCTGCATGCACAGTTGGGCCAAATTAAGGACACAGAAGATATAAAAAGACCAAAATCTAACTGAGGTGCTGGGAGCAAAACAGGGTCTGTGCATACACCTGCATACCACGCCGCTAAGGGGGTGGGCAGACCACCCAAGCTGCCCCTCTGGCCCGACCCACCAATCCACTCCTACCTTCACCTTATTTAAGGAACTGGCTCGCCACCCTCCCCCCAGCCCCCCACCTGGGAGTGATCAAGGGGACATTTTACTTGTTTTTACTCCCTCCTGCTGGAGCGGGAGTCTCAGTAAAGTGTTGCCTGATTTTCTTGTCTGGTCTCTTATCAGTTTCCATTGATTAAAGTGTCCAAAAACCTGGTTGGTCACTGTTCTGCTGCGTGCTTCTGTGGCTGTCCACAGAGCACAGATCTCATGACCGGCCTGAATGAGCAAACATCTGCATCACTACTGAGAGTGACTTGTTTTAAGAAGAAATTATTAAACTGAAAGCCCAGTATCTTTGGTATATTGGGACAGAGCTTATCAGCAATAACTGTTCTCTGCTACAAAGGATAGAAAAGTCAGCCCCCAGTGCCTGAAAGAGAAGGACATGTACTATTTACTCAGAGGCTCTCAGACTTTCTTGATTCACTGTGTTCCTTGGCCAGAAAGAATATCTAATAGTTACATTTATTAGTTAAGTCCAAAAAACACAACATTTATTGCCTAACTACTTACTCCTTGGAAGGAAAGTTATGTCCAGCCTAGATAGCATATTGAAAAGCAGAGACATTACTTTGCCAACAAAGGTCTGTCTAGTCAAGGCTATGGTTTTTCTTGTGGTCATATATGGATGTGAGAGTTGGACTGTGAAGAAGGTTGAGCACCGAAGAATTGTGGCTTTTGAACTGTCGTGTTGGAGAAGACTCTTGAGAGTCCCTTGGTTGTAAGGAGATCCAACCAGTCCATTCTGAAGGAGATCAGCCCTGGGATTTCTTTGGAAGGAATGATGCTAAAGCTGAAACTCCAGTACTTTGGCCACCTCATGCAAAGAGTTGACTCATGGGAAAAGACTCTGATGCTGGGAAGGATTGGGGGCAGGAGGAAAAGGGAATGATAGAGGATGAGATGGCTGGATGGCATCACTGACTCGATGGACGTGAGTCTGGGTGAACTCCAGGAGTTGGTGATGGACAGGGAGGCCTGGCGTGCTGCAAAGAGTCAGACACGACTGAGCTACTGAACTGAACTGAACTGAACTTAGTCACCATTAAAGAAAATTCATGTATATTGAAAGAAAAAATATTTTATTTCATTCTTAAATAACTATAATTAAATAACTCAATTGTTATTTAATAACACAAATAACTAACTGTACTCTTTAATAACTTTCATTTTTAAATACTACAGTTGCTTACCATGGGATATGTATGCCTTTGGAGCACTGCACACTTTCTCAGGGCTTGAAATAGGATTGAACACTGCCAATCTCACTTCCTTTCCACACTGATTTTCATGTGGCACTTTTCTTTTTAAGACAACCCCCATAAAACCAGGTTGCAAAGATATGATGTCATTGAAAGGAATGTAAGACCATCTAATAGAAAAGTGTGAACTACTTAGCTAGTAATTCACACTGTGTCTGACAGATATGAGCATCAAGTAATTTTCCTTGAAAATTTAAAATATCCCACAGACCATTTATGAAGTCACTTGCTTTGGGGTGTTCTCTGAGAAGTGTATATTTATTTAACAAGAAGTCTGGAGTAGCTGGTCTTAGGACTGTCTGGTGCCTTGGTGATGTCATCAAGGATTCACACGTCTAGCAAGTTGCACCTCGTGATCCCAAGGTGGTTGCCATGGCACCAGCATTACATTTTCTCCATAATAGTGCAGCCATCAATATGAGAAAGGAGGAGAAAGTGGTTTTTTAGGAAAAAGGCAACCTGTTCTTTTACTCTGTTTAGACTTGATGGTAGATGGCAGACAGGTACCTAAGGATGCAAAGATGTCTTAAAATGTTGCCATCCAAGCAGAGATAAAAATTAGAGGTTTTGGTTATGTCAACCAGACCTGGGATTGGAAGGATGAAGAGTTTTCCAGTAAAACAATTTCTGAGAATGGTACCATTTCCCCAGTGTACTTACTAATCATCCCGGTGGTTTGGGGAGACCACCACATTGCACATGAGGACCTCAGACCACAGAAAAATTCTCATGTTGTGGAGACACGTTGTTCTGCTTGAATGACATTCAGATTTTCTGAGGACAACCACTGGTTTTGTAGCTCCTGAGTCCAATCCTGGCTCTAGCGGGGGAGGGGCACTTGGCATGTTGTTGGCCCAGGAAAAAGGACAAATATTTGATCTGAGATTTGAGTTAGGAGCAGAAGTTGGCCAAGAGAGCAAAGGAGAGCTCCAACAGAAGGAACGGCCTGAGAAGGGAGGGGATGAGGTGCACGGCTCTTCTGACAAATCCTTTATGATTTGTGTAGCAGGAATTGAGTCCAGATATGACTGGTATGGGAGTTTGGTTTTGCCCTGACTGCCACAGAAGGTGCTAGAAAGTTTGAAGTCAAGGAAAGATAGGATTAGATTGACAGGCTGGGGAACAACAGTAGCCACCACGTGGTAGAAATATCTGAGTGCTCACAAAATGCCTCTTTTTCCCTCTAGGCACAGAGTCAGACTGCATTTCCCAGACTTTTTTTTGACATGCTGCACAGCATACGGGATCTTAGTTCCTAAGCAAGGAACGGAACCTGTGCCCCTGTAGTGTAAGCGTGGAGTTTTAATCACTGGACCACCGGGGAAGTCCTTTCCAGACTATTCTGTGGCCATGTGACTGAGTTCTATTCAATCAACTGGAACGGAAATGGTATTTGCCATTTCTAGGTCTACCGCAGGACTTCCCTGGTGGCTCAGACAGTAAAGAATCTGCTTGCAATGCAGGAGACCTGGATTTGATCTCTGGGGACGGGAAGATTCCTTGGAGAAGGAAATGGCAATGTACTCCAGTATTCTTGCCTGGAGAATTCCATGGACAGAGGAGCCTGGTGGGCTACAGTCAAAGGGGTTGCAGAGTTGGAGATGACTGAGTCACAGGTTTACCCCACAAAACCCCCTGCACAATCCTCCACATTCTCTTCCCGAATTTACTGGCTGGTGGAGAAGATCTGAGGACCTAAATGTTGGATCTTCAAGATGGAAGTAACCTGGCTCCCTGAGTCACCATGTGATGAGGGGCCTGCTGTTATTCTGTGAATAATGAGTCACTTTTCACTATGTTAAGCCATTGAGATGTTGGGGGGGTGGTGGTTATTTGTTACACAGGTGAGTCTACTCTGACTAATGCAAACCATAATAAAAGCTACTGGTTACTGGTCTCCTGCTCTGAACTGGGCACTGTGCTAAGGGCTGTCTCAATCCACACATCAATCCTATGGGGATGGGTACCACCGTTAGCCCACTTTTACAGAGGAGGAAACTGAGGCTGAGAGAGAATAGCTGGGGGTGTAGGTACAGAAACCTGATCCCCAAACCTGGACCCAAATGCTAAACTCAGCCCTGCTGGCTGCTAGTTTTAAAGGAATGGATTGAAATTGGCTGAGACATCAGCCATAGAGAACAGACTTGTTGCCAAGGGTGAGGGGAAGGGATGGGGTAGGAATTTGGGATTAGTGGATGCAAATTATTATATATTGAATGGATAAACCACTAGGTCCCACTGTATAGCTATATTCTATATCCTGGGATAAATTATCATGGAGAAGAATATGAAAAAGATTGTGTGTGTATATATATATATATATATAACTTAGTCATTTTGCTGAGCAGCAGAAATTAACACAGCATTGTAAATCTACTACACTTCAATTGAAAAATTGAAAAAAAAAAAACAGAAATCGGTTGAAGCAAGAAGACCAGATGAGGAGTTGTTATAGTAATGCCAGCTGGGCATTCCCACTTGTGAAGTGAGAAAATAATAGATCATTGGGAATGTTAACTATCGAGGGAATGCGTAAGAGATGTCCAGTACGGGGTCTATAGTTGGCAGGTGTATAATAAACATTTGATTTTCTTTTCAAGAGCCTAAGCAAGAACTGATGAAGGCCTGGGTGAAAATAGGAGAGGAATCTTCTGGAAGCAGTGCTTGGCAGGACTTGAGTAAAGAGTGAGGGAGTTGGGGAGCTGAGGGTTGGACGCTATCCCATGTTTCAGGGACACGGCAGGAAGGGAGTAAGAAACAATGTGTACAGTGTGCTGTGGGTGTGAAGCAGGGAGAGAACAAGTCTCGAGATAACCAGCAAGAGAGCGGCCCTGAAACCTTCCAAGATGTGCAGATGCTCAACAGAGGCGCTGTGTTCCCGGGCGGCGAGCCGAAACGAGTTCTCAGCAAATTGTCAAACTTTGTCCGGATGCATCTGCTTCTGTCCTGAAGTAGATACTTTTTTTAATCTACACAACCTTGGACAGGTTCTTCAACCTCTTTGTATCTCGTTTTTATCATCTGAAGATGGGGATAATAAGTCATAGGACTTATTGAGTTGTAAATACGTGCAGAGTGCTTAGCACAGCGTTAGATACATAATGAGTTATCAGTTAATGCTGGAAATTTTCATTAAAATTCTCTTATCCCAGATATTACTTCTCTGTGACTGTATACAACATGCAGATAATAGTTATAAGCACTGAACAGCATCTTTGCTTCTCTTGTTCACTGCTACGTTTCCTTCCAGCTCTTAGGACAGTGACTGGTTCACAGTCGATATTTAGATATTTATTGAATGGATAAATAAGGAAACCCACCTCTCTCCCCTGCCCTTCCCTCTTTCCTCCCTTCCTTCCTTCTTCCCATCCGTGCATCCACCCATCTGCCCATCTTCCATGCATCTTTTCCATCATCTGTCCACCCATCATCCATCTATCCATCCATCCCTTTAGAAAGGCTTAACCCACAAGATTTTTTAAAAAATTGTGAGTGTAGTGGCTTAACATACACTTTCTTTTCCAACTGTGATAAAATATGTATAACACAAGATTTACCATTTTAGCCATTTAAGCATATAGTTCAGTGACATTCAGTACATTCATATTGGTGTGCAACCATCCCTCTCTAAAACTTTTTCATCTTCCCCATCTGAAACTGTATCCATTAAAAATTAACTCCCCATTCTCCTCTCCTCCCAGGCCCACCACTCTACTTTCTGTCTCTATAAATTTGTCTATTCCAGTACCTGATATAAGTGAAATCACACAGTATTTGTCCTTTTGTGACTTAGCCCATACATTCTGCTGTCACAAAAGCTCTGTGATCCTGGGGAACTTAACCTTCCTGAATCTCCACTTCCTCATCTGTTCAAGTGGCTGTAATAATTGTACCTACCTCATAGGGTTATTGTGAGGTTTAAATGAGATAATACGTATAGGTATTTAACCAAGTGCCTGGCATGTAGAAAGTTCTCGGTAAATATCAATTCGCATAAATACATATTCTAAACAGCTGGCACTGGTATTGCACTTACCCTGTGTCTATCATAAACATCTGTGTCTAAACACTTTATGATCTTAACTCATTTATTTTTTTTAAATTAAAAAAATTTTTTTGACTATGCTGGGTCTTCATAGCAGTGCGAAAGCTCAGTAGTAGCGGCCCGCAGGCTTAGTTGCCCTGCGGCATGCAAGATCTTAGCTCCTCAACCAGGAATCGAATCGACTTCACTGCGAAGGAAGGTGGATTCTTAACCACTGGACCACCAGGGAAGTGCCCTGATCTTCACTCATTTAAACCACACAACTCTACCTCATTGGCCCCGCCACTATCATCCCTACACTGGGGAGGAAACTGAGGTACAAAGAGGGTGAGCAAATGCTCAGGGTTACTCAGGAGTTCGTGGAGGAGCTGGGGTTGAACTCCAGGCAGCCTGTTTCCAAAGTCCGCGGGCTTTACCGTTGCCTCTGCAATCTCCCAGAACAATCATCCGTCTACACCCTCAGCCCTGGATCAGCCTGTCAGTGTGAGTGTGTGGAGGTGTCAGGGCCTCAGATACGAGGAGGTGTCCTTGGAAATTGGTGGAAAACATCACTGAAATTGAGTTCAGCCTTACTTCCCATTTGTGGTCCCGATTTGGTGGGAGCCCCCCGTGTTCACTTACACATGCTGGTCTCCTCTGGACCCCTCCATCTCCTGCTGGGGAAGACCTAGAGTTCTCTCCAGGTGACGCAGTGAAGACAACGCCTTTTCCCTTTGTTGGTAGAAAACTCAGCAATCCTTGACCACCCCCCTGCCCTGCCCAGCTGAGATTTTTTTTTTTTTTAAAAGGCTTCCTCTCCATGACCTCAGGGCCACCTCCCACTGGTCTTTATTGCTTTCTCGGCACCCTCAGGAGCGTCTGGAGTCCTTTAAAAGGGGCAGAGCCTGTTAGTGGGCTGGCAGCCCGGGTCCTGGAGATAAGAGTGTCCTGTCCGGGACAGCAGGTGTGGGTCTCCCAGCCAGGGCAGGACAGAGTCCCTCCAAGAGTCATCTCCGCCCCAATGTTTACAGAGGTGGGTCCACTCCTGGCCTCTTCCTCTGCAGCCTGGGCCTCCAAGCGGGTGGCTGAGGATTCATTAAAGGTAGAGGTGCTGGGGGCTTCCTTCTGGGCTCTCCTCTCATCAGGCTCCCTCTCTCTCTCTTGCCCACCCCCACAGGCAGCTGTATCCATGTGTGACCTGGAGTCGGGCAGCGTCAAGGTGAAGGAGCCCAGCAACAGGGGCCGGTGGCATGGGTGCTGGTACGAGCGGTTGGTGCAGCCCTGCCTGGTGGAACTGCTGGGCTCTGCTCTGTTCATCTTCATCGGCTGCCTGTCGGTCATCGAGAATGGGCCGGACACCGGGCGGCTGCAGCCAGCGCTGGCCCACGGGCTGGCCCTGGGGCTGGTCATTGCCACGCTGGGAAATATCAGGTGGGAACAGCTCTGGGCACTCAGCCTGGTGCTGGCTGCGGGGAGCTGGGGGCAGGGAGTGGTGTGGTGGGCAGGCATCTGGGGGCACACACCCAGGATCCCGAGAACAGTGTGGATAAGAATGTGGGCTGGGGGATCAGACTGCCTGGGTTAGAATCCTGGCTCTTCAGTCCATGAGCTCTGCAGCTTTGCTTAAGTCACTCTCCAAGCCCAACTGCTCACCTATGAAATGGGAACAGCATTTTCTAAGTCTTATTTCTCAAGCCAGTGCAGGTGTGATGCTCATGCTTACCATGAACTATTCCAAGCCCTTTGTGTATGGCAATTCATGTAATCCTTACACCCCTGGGCAGTTGGTACTATTATTAGTCCCATTTTTTCACTGTGAAGGGGAAAGGTCAGGTAACTCATCCAAGGACCCAGGGCAGAGCCAGGATGCAAACCCAAGCTGTCTGTTGCCTAAACCCAGCCCCTCCTGGTGGAGGTACAAGAATGAAATATTGTGAAGTGCTCAGTCCATAGTGAGCGCTCAATCACTCACTTGGTAGTGATTGGTGGCTGTGTTACTGTTACCTTTGTTATTGTTGTTTAGTCAATAAGTTGTGTTCAACTCTTTGCAACCCCATGGACTGTTGCCTGCCAGGTTCCTCTGTCCACAGGATTTCCCAGGCAAGAATACTGGAGTGGGTTTCCATTTCCTTCTCCAGAGGATCTTCCTAATCCAGGGATCAAACCCATGTCTCCTGCATTGGCAGGTGGATTCTTTACCACTGAGCTACCTGGAAAGCCCATAGTTACCATTAAGACAGGGTTTTGCTCCAACCTAGGGGAAGGCAATGCCTCACAGAAGAACCCACCAGGGGGGTAAGGAGGGCCGAGGGGCTCCCATTGCCTAGCCCTCCCCTGAATGGAGGCTCCACCGGGAGGTCGCGGACTCCCAGGAGAAACGACCCAGTGGATGGGGTGTCTGGCAGGGAGATCTAGAATCTGGTTCATTTGTATTTAATCTCTCACAGAAAACTGATCTGAGTAAGGAAATTAAAATACTGTTTTTCAGAAAAACAGAATGGAAAGAGAACTGTTACATTTCTCTTTAAATATCTAAGGGAAGCTGCAGGTGGGATGAAAATCAGAGTCCTCTGTTCTCATTGGTTCAGGGATGAAGGCATCATTTGTCATGTCTTAGCAGGGTGACCAGGGCAAGTAACTGCACCTATGTTAGGTGGGATAAAAGGGAGATGATAATAATAGCTGATACTTGTTGAATACCAACTATCTGCCACCACTCTGTAGGAACATGTATTAATTATTTTTGCAACAGAGTTTATGAGATAGGGATCACTAAGGCACAGAGAGGTTTTATCACTTGCCCATGGTCACATAGCTGTTCTGTGGCCGAGCTGGGGTTTGAACCCAGGCCAGCTGGCCAGAGAGGACATTGCTTTGCACTGCAGGAGACTGCCTATCTGAAATGCCAGCCTTTCATCCAACCATCTGTTTTTTGTCAACAAATATTTATTGGGTACCTACCACGAACCAGACACCGACTTTGAGGTTGTTGGAGCACCCAGCCCAGCACCTAGCGCAGAGTAGGTGTTCAGTAAGCTTTTAGTGAGTAAACAATGGATGATTGTTTTATTTTTAATGAGTGTGAAGTGAGTTTCCTGAACATGTGTGGTGTTCCAGCCCTCTCCTGGTCGAGCCATGCTCTGAGTGAGTTTCTCATGCCTTTTGGACTGGGTGATTTGGTGGAGGGGCTGATGGCAGACAGGCTTCTAACTCTGCAGTCTCCGGCGGGAGGCTGCCCCTGCCCCTGCCCCCCACCTCTCTGCTTTGGCAGAGCCCAGGCTAATCTTGGTCATGGACCCGAATCGACTGAGTCTTAGATCAGCTAGCACTTCCTGACCCTGCAGGAAGCTCCCCAAGGGCCTGTGTGCAGAGCTCGGCCAGACAAGCTGGGGCAGCTTGTCCTGAAATGTTGGCATGTTGGACCAAGTCTTGTGTCCAGAGCCAGGGTCCTCTGTCCAGTCTCAGCTCAGTGTCCTGTGCCCGCTGGGTGGGCAGACCCATTAGTGGGCTCTGAACAGCTGGGGAGACATGGGGGTCTTGGGGTCACTGTCCCTCTTATTGGGAGTGTCCATCCCATGCTCCTGAGGGCTTGTTGAGCCAGACTCTCAGGACAGCTCTTCTATCTGTGTGGGGCTGGACAGGATGCCAGTGGGTGTAGCAGGGTATTCAGGGGCCTCCTGGCCCTGGGACTCAGATGGGTTGAGCAGCTTGGTCAAGAGGAAGGCTCTTTACCCAGGACCAATGGAACTGCCCCACAGAGCCAACCTGAACCAGCCCTTTGACCTAGGTTCGATTTTGTCTAACCTCCCTGCACATTCCAAACCCCAGATCCCAACCCCCAATATAATCATGAACCTCTAACCTCACTCCCGATTACCAATGCCATTTCCAGGAACCTTTAAGCTCAAGTTTAACACACAACGCTAGTCACACTTTCAGACCCAAACTAGGATTTTTATTGGTTGAGCAGTTCAACCAGTCAGGAGCTAGTGTTCAGGGCCTGGTTACTTTTACGGGGAGGCCGGGATACCTCTCCTGGGCTATGCATTTGAAGCCTGGGGTCTCGCTGTGCTCTGTGGCCACAGCTCTGAAGGGCTGGATACAGCTCTGCGGGGGGTCGACAAGGAGTTGAGAGATGCTTTTCCATCACGTTCTTCCTCTGGGCCGTCCTGGATCTGGGGGTAGGACAGGAATGGGGCTGCCCTCCCCTCCCAGCCTCCCCTCTCATTACCTTCCCTCCACCACCCTGCACCTCAGGGGACGTGGGGATGATCCGGCACCTGTTTTCTGCTTGGGCTGCCCTTGACTGATGTTGGCCCTGCAGGGCCAGCCAGGGTGCTGTGGGGACCCAGGCTCTAAGCCTTGGCCTCATGACTCCTGCTTTTTTTGGGCGACAGCGGTGGACACTTCAACCCTGCGGTGTCCCTGGCAGCCATGCTGGTTGGAGGCCTCAAGCTGACGATGCTGTTTCCCTACTGGATCTCCCAGCTGTGCGGGGGGCTGATCGGGGCCGCTTTGGCTAAGGTGGGTGATCCCCCAGGGGGCTGGGCTGGGGGCTTTGGCTCTGCCAGGGCTGCTGGGGTGCGTGGGGATGGGGAGTGGCGACTGTCTGACTCTTTTCCCATTGCTTCCAATGGGACTGGAAGTGAACGCGTTAGTCGCTTAGTTGTGTCCGACTCTCATGACCCCATGGACTGTAGCCCACCAGGCTCTTCTGTCCATGGAATTTTCCAGGCAAGAATACTGGAGTGGGTTGCCATTTCCTTCTCCAGGGGATCTTCCCGACCCAGGGATCAAACCTGGGTCTCCTGCATTGGCGGGCAGATTCTTTACCATCTGAGCCACCAGGGAAGCCCACCAAATTTCTACCCAGAAGGGAACACTCAAAGGACCTTTGGTTCTTTCTAAACCCACCCTATTCTGTCCATGTCTGGATACAGCCTTCCCTGGGGAGACCGGGAATCAGAATTCAAAACTGAAAGTTTCTCTTCCTGAGTCCATTTGTGGCTTTAGATAATGCTGATTTTTAAAATTCATCCATTCACGCACTTGTTCATTCTTTCTACAAACATCTCACTAAGCACCAGCTGAGGATTCAGGATGCATATGGTTCTTCTCCTTGAGAAACTCCTGAACTAACTTCTCTGTGTGTTCTCCAGTTTGCCTGCCTTTAAACTGAGTTACTCTACCTTTGATAGGAGTTAACACTCAGTTTACTGGAAATCTCCCATTCCAACAGAAAGGCTAGCTCTTCCTCTCAGCCACAGAATTTCTATGGTTATACACCAAACTCCACTCATGGACTTCTTTCTCCATCTTTGCCCACCTGACTTTCTTTTTTCCTTCTCTTTTCTGTCTCTCTCTTTCCTGCTGTTCTTACGTCTTAATTAGGAGTCCTTCAACATGAAGGCTTTGCTTGGTTTGTGGCGGGGTAGGGGAGTTTGGGGTGGGTAGGAGTGAAGGGGGTGCCTATTAGCCTGGCTAGGGTTTGGTCTGTGGCTCTAAGTGCTGCCCACTGCAGACTTTGGTCTTGATCCCCATTTTGCTATCTTCCCTGCCCTGGTAACCGCACGCCCCATTTGAGACCCTGCTGCCCTGTCTGTTTAGAGTGGGGACTGCTCTGATTCCCTATGGAAAGCAATGCCTGGACTTTCCCTCAGGCCGGGCCACTTGCAGACTCATCCGACATGATGGAGACGAGTGCGGGGCAGCAGTGAGCTCACTGAGTGTTCCTTTCTGCCCACCCCACCCCTGCCCAGCACTTGACAGAATCCTCTCATTTAATCTCCAGCTTGACCAGAAGCCAGCAGCCGTCCTTAGAGAGAGAGCACCCACCACCTGGGCCAGAAACTGTTA
The DNA here is from genome assembly GCF_000754665.1 of Bison bison bison. Classification (NCBI taxonomy): domain Eukaryota; kingdom Metazoa; phylum Chordata; class Mammalia; order Artiodactyla; family Bovidae; genus Bison; species Bison bison. The sequence goes on from NW_011494644.1 coordinate 7,640,050, forward strand.
TCATCAGCACCCCTACTTTGCAGAGGGGGAAGCCGAGGGGCAGAGAAGGCAGTGACTTGCTCAAGTTCAGATGAGCTGAGGCGCAGCAGGGCCCAGATTTGAGTTCTGGGTCCAGAAGCTTGTTTGACCTCCCAGGGGTCGTGATGACCCCAGAGGCCGACTTCCTGGGAAGCCAGTGAGCTTAAGTTCCATGGCTCTTCTCATCCCTTCAAAGAGGTCTTTTAGGGGGCTGGCAATGTGTTCACCTGAGTGTATGTATGTGTTTGCAAAATTTGTAAAAATTAGGTATTTTTGTATTCTTTTCAAAAAAAGGTCATCTAAGTTTCATATGCTTCTGGTCCACAACACCTGGGGCCACCATTAGGTTATCCCCATTTTACAGATGAGCAAAATGAGGCTCAGAGAAGTCCAGTAGCTCAGGTGAGCCACACAGTAGGAATTGGTGGAGCTGGGATGTGGTCTGGCTGCACATTGGACAGGACCCTTCCCTGGCTTTGAAGCGTGTGAACCCCCGACCCCCGGACCAACCCAGTTCCCAGCTGTCTCTCCACCCCCACTGTGGGGCTGAGCACTGCTCTCCACAGGCGGTGAGTCCCGAGGACAGGTTCTGGAATGCTACCGGAGCGGCCTTTGCGACAGTCCAGGAGTCGGAGCAAGTGGCCGGGGCAGTGGTGGCGGAGGTCATCCTGACGACACTGCTGGTGCTGACCGTGTGCATGGGTGCCATCAACGAGAAGACGCTAGGTCCTCTGGCCCCATTCTGCATCGGCTTCTCTGTCACCGTGGACATCCTGGCGGGGTGAGTGCCGCTCGGCAGTGGGACTGCAGTGTTCAGCCCTCGGCCGAGGCTCGGTCCTGGAGGAGCGCAGGCCTGCAGAGCCTCCCTGAGGGTCACAGGCTCGGGAGCCAATAGAAGCCATGCAGACAGTTTAACCGGGAAGTGGGCCATAGGAGGCATTCAACAGGGAGTGGTGGGGACTGCGGAGTCTTAGGAGGCCCCCACCATGCTCCTCTGAAAAGTTATCAGTGTGTGGGAATATGGGCTTGGGGTGACCTTTTTAATTTCATTCCAGGGAAGTCAGAAGACTGGGTTTTTATGTGCATTTCCTAATTTTGTAGTATCAAGAAATCATTTCTGTAGACTTGCCAGCAGGCAGCCAGATTTTAGCTTCAGACTTACAAAGAGCTTTCACATTGTCTTGTTTATCAAGAGCCTCTCAGTAGGCTTGGAAAGGCATTAAGAAGACAAAGGGTTATTTCTCCCCATTTATACATGAGGAATGGAGAAGACAATGGCACCCCACTCTAGTACTCTTGCCTGGAAAATCCCATGGGTGGAGGAGCATGGTAGGCTGCAATCCATGGGGTCTCCAAGAGTTGGACACGACTAAGTGACTTCACTTTCAGTCTTCACTTTCATGCATTGGAGAAGGAAATGGCAACCCACTCCAGTGTTCTTGCCTGAAGAATCCCAGGGACGGAGGAGCCTGGTGGGCTGCCGTCTATGGGGTTGCACAGAGTCGGACACGACTGAAGCGACTTAGCAGCAGCAGCAGCATAACTGAGGAAACAGGCTCAGAGAAGACACAGGTGACTTATTTAAAGTCATTGTTGTTTAGTTGCTCAGTAATGTTCGACTCTTTGTGACCTCAGGGACTATAGCCTGTCAGGCTCCTCTGTCCATGGAATTCTCCAGGCAAGAATACTGGAGTGGGTTGCCATTTCCTTCTCCAGGGGATCTTCCCAACCCAGGGATCCGACCTGCGTCTCCTGTGTTGGCAGGTGGATTCTTTACCACTGAACTACCAGGGAAGTCCCTCATTAAAGTCATTGTGTGTGTTAGCCACGCAGTTGTGTCTGACTCTTTGTGATCCTATGGACTGTAGCCTGCCAGGCTCTTCTGTCCATGGAATTCTCTAGGCCAGAATACTGGAGTGGGTTGCCATTCCTTTTTCCAGGGGATCTTCCCAACCCAAGGATGGAACCCAGGTCTGCATTGCAGGCAGATTCTTTACCATCTGAGCCACCAGGAAGCATCAAACGTCATTGGGCAGTGGCAAATTAAGTGAAAGATCTGGGACAAGAGCCCTTGGTAAAGGGGGGATGAGGGAACTCCTTCCTGAAGGCCAGCTTCTAACCAGGTGTAGCCTTTCCTAGCTCTGCCCTCTGACCCTGAGTCATCGTCTGGGAAGTGGCGCCTGGGGAGGCTGGGAAAATAGGCGTATAGAGCAGTAGCAGGGCTTTGCTGCCCCCTAGTGGCTCTTGGTTCACTTACAAACCTATTGACTCATTCATCCGGCTTTGACCACTGGCCACAGGTGGCGTCCTTGCGGGGTGAGGCCTGAGTGAGGACCCCAGCTTGAGTCAATGGGGCGAGGGTACAGACACCAGGACTAGAGAGGTGCTCCTGGGGAACACCCACCCTGTGGGAGATGCTGGGCCCCAAGCTTGCAGCACAACAAAGACCTCAACCAGGTCAGCTGGGTTAGAGTTAACACTTGCAATGAATTATATGAGAAACACGGGTTCTGTATGTGTTGTCTCATCCATCCCTGACAACAACCTATGAGATATGCACGCTCACCTCAACTGAAACACAGAGGTGAAACAAATGTCACCCCTAGAAATCTCTAGAGTTCTAAATCTAGATCCACTTGACCCTAAGTTCATATAGCTAAGAGTTGCCTGACTTTATCAACTCTGGAGAAGGTGTAGGTCCATTTTCCTTCCTGCCATCACTGAGCCGGCCCTGCTTGCTGGCCATTCTTCCAGAGGGGTGTCGGGGGAGTGGCAGACCTTAGGGAGGACCCCAGGGAGGAGTCAAGCCTTTCACTTCCTCGTGTTAGAAGTCTCTTCACCTGTGTCTTCTTGGGAACGTCCATGCTATCATAGCGTAGAGAGGGTTTCTGGGCAGTGTGTGATCTAGGCCCACATAGGGGAAATGAACCAGGGTGCGTCGGGGCTCCTTGGCTGGCATTCTGCTGACGAGTGTGGCTGGGCGTTGGCAGGGGTGCTGTGTCTGGAGCGTGCATGAATCCTGCCCGGGCCTTTGGACCTGCCATGGTGGCCAACCACTGGGACTACCACTGGATCTACTGGCTGGGGCCCCTCCTGGCCAGCCTGCTTGTAGGAGTGCTCATCAGGTAGGAAAGTGACACGGGGTCGTGGCCCATCTGGTGGGCATGGGGATAGTTCCCAGGGCATCCAGGGGTAGGGGGCTCGGGTCTCGCTTGGGTTGAGAGCAGAGAAGAGGCAAAGATTATGGCTCTGGGATCTTTGGCTGCAAGTGACGGAAATCCATTTGAACACAGCTTTTGTCATAAAGGGAAGCTCACTGGCTGGCATAACTGAAAAGTTCACAGGTAGCCCTGACTTTGGTGGGAGCTCGCACAGTGTCTGTAGGGCTGGGTCCTTCTCACAGGCTTTACTGACCTCTGGGTAGGCTTTGTGCTTAGGCGAAGGCTCTCAAATAGAAGCAAAGATGCCTACCAGGCATTCCAGGCTTCCATCCTAGCAGCTCAATAACTGAGACCAGAGGAAATAGAACAACAGCTCTTACAAAAGTCCTGGATCTGCTGTTCTCTGGGTTGAAATGGCCCGGTGTGAGCCATGTCTACCTCTGAACTGGTCTCTGTAGCCCTGGGGTCAGCTCTCTTATTGGCTATGTCTGAGCATGAGCCTAATCCTGGAGTTCGGGTGAGGTCAGCCCCTCCTGAACAACTGTATTGACTGAGAGTAGGGGAGGAATAGCTCCCCACAGGGGTGTCATACAACTCAGGGAATCCTATCCACATAGAAAATCATGTCAATGGTGCCTCCAAGAGCATGCATGTCAGGAGATGCCATTCACATAAGACACATTGTGAGCAGTGCTCCCTGACTGTGCAATGGATAAGGTTGATGTTATTATCAGGAGGATAATATCTGCTTGACTGCTTCTCCTCCAGCTGTCATCTGTGAGCCTCAAGGATCCATAGGGTCCTCTCCTTTCTGCTCCAAGTTGTGTAGGGATGTGAGTTGGTTCAGAGCCTGCTGTCTGGGCAGGGGCAGGCACTGGGCTGGGCTGATCTAGACTGCTTGCATCGCTGCCCATCTGCAGTCCCGGCTTGGGCTGTGGCTTAGTGAAAAGCATCAGGAATCATTCTCTGATGTTTTCAAAATAGTACAGATGAGGATCTTAGGGAAAAGGGGTTGGAAACCCAACAGGAGAGAGTTTCTCCTTCTACCCCAGGAGATCTGGCTATTGAGGCTGGAAAGGCCCAGGAAGGCATCTCTTCTGGACCTGGAGACATGTGATGAAGGGCTCTCTTCCAGAGACTTGGAGACCTCACTGAGCCACCTTTTTTTGTAGGTTCTTCATTGGAGATGCGAAAATTCGTCTAATCCTAAAGGGACGGTGAGGCTGAGATGGTGGAATTCCTGCCACCTCAGGGACCTTCAGTCGATCCATCCGGGACCACAGACCAGACAGCTTTGCATTTCCTGCCAGGGCAGAGCCTCCAAGGACTGACTGACACGCTTCCCCTGACTTGGGCCTGGCTTCTCAGAGGTGCTAGGTCCTTCGCATTCCTTTGTGCTCATAAGACTTCAGCCTAGGGAATGTGTCGCCAGCGCCACCCAGAGGGAGGTAGAAACAGCGCAACAGAAGAGCTTTTGCCAGGGAAGGTCCCAGGAGAGGAGGAGGTGACTGTTAGTGTGTCTCTGGTCATTTCCCTCATCCTCTTTCTCCTTCTCTAGCCCCTGATTTCTCTGTTACAAAAGGGCCTTCTGTGGTCTGTTTCCCTGCTGCCTGAGCTGTCAATCCAGCTTTGCAATAAATAGTCCAATATTTCCTTCTGTGTGCCCACTGGCTGGCCTTTCCTTTCAGAAATGGACACTGCTGGGGAGGAAGCAAAAGTCCAGGTTGGGCCAGACCCATGGGAACTCAGTCTGGAGCTAAGTCCTTTCTAGAGTCCTGTTTGGACTCAAAATCAGTTCCAGATCACAGACCTCAAGACCCTGCTGAAAAGCCCATTGCAGACTCGAGGGTCTGGTTTAGTTCCCAGGGCTATCCAGGACATGAATCTACCCACTTTAGCTGAGGAGGAGGGTGGATATGGGGGTGGCCCAGAGCTGCAAGGATTTCCCAAGGAAATATGTAATATGTCATAGCACAAGTCTAGGGAGACAGAGGTATTTGATGAAAGGTAAGAATATAATAACTAAAGATAAAAAAGAATAAAGTGACACATTCCAAACTTCATACATTACAAGTAGCGTGTGTGTCTTCTCTGCTAAGTCACTTCAGTCGTGTCCAACTCTTTGTGACCCCATAGACAGCAGCCCACCAGGCTCCCCTGTCCCTGGGATTCTCCAGGCAAGAACACTGGAGTGGGTTGCCATTTCCTTCTCCAATGCATGAAAGTGAAAAGTGAAAGTGAAGTCGCTCAATTGTGTCCGACTCTTAGCGACCCAATGGACTGCAGCCTCCTTCCATGGGATTTTCCAGGCAAGAGTACTTGATGGGGTGCCATTGCCTTCTTCGGTGTCTTCTCTATGAGGATCTATATAAAATAGATAGCTAATGGGAATTTGCTGTATGACTCGGGGAACTCAAACCAGGGCTGGGTCTGTAAAAACCTGGCAGGGGGAGGGCTCTGTAACAACCTAGAGGGGTGGGATGGGAAGGCAGGTGAGAAGGAGTTTCAAGAGGGAGGGGACATATGTATACTTATGGCTGATTCCTGTTGATGTATGTCAGAGACCAACACAATATTATAAAGCAATTATTATCTTTCAATTAAAAATAAATAATTTTTTAAAAAGAAAGAGAACAAAAGATTAAAAAAAAAAGAATCTGCTTGCCAAAGCATGGAACAGGGGTTCGATCTCTGGTCTAGGAAGATCCCACATGCTGCAGAGCAACTAAGCCTGTGCACCACTACAGAGCCTGCTCACATAGAGCCCATTTTCCAAAACAAGAGACACTACCCCAGTGAGAAGCCCCCACTCACCGCAATTAGAGAAAGCCTGCACACAGCAACGAAGGCCCAAGCACAGCCGGAAACAAACAAACAAACAAAAAACAAAACAATGTGAAGGTGACTATAAAAATAGCTAGTGGGATTCCCCTGGCGATCCACTGGTTAGGACTTCACTTTCCAATGCAGGAGGGTGTGGGTTGATCCCTGGCTGGGGAAGGAACCAAGATCCCACAGGCCTCCTGGCCAAAAAACCAAAACACAAAACAGAAGAAATATTGTAACAAATTCAATAAAGACTTGAAAAATCACTCACATTAAGAATAAAAGCTGCTAACACTTATCAAGCACTTCCTGCATGCCAGGATCTGCTTTGTGTACTAAACATGTGGTAATTTATTGCATTTTCACAACTGTACAGGTACATATTATTGTTGTTATATTATTATTTTTCATGTTGCATATGAGGAAAGTGAGACCCAGAGAAGTCAAATGACTTACTCAAGGTCACTCAGGAAGTGGCAGAGCTGAGGTTCAAACCCAGTGGTCTGGCTCCAGAGGCTGGGCTCTTACACTGTGTAATCTAAAGACATACAGTTATACTTAAACATTAACTCTTGGGATTAAGAACAAACAGAATTGTGAATAAGGACTGTTTATTGTTATTTAGTCACTAAGTCACATTTGGGACTGTAGCCCGCCAGGCTCCCCTGTCCATGAGATTTCCCAGGCAAGAATAGTGGAGTGCGTTGCCATTTTCTTCTGCAGGGTATCTCTCCGACCCAGCGACTGAAGCCACGTCTCCTGCACTGGCAGGCATATTCTTTACCACTGAGCAGGGGAACTGTGCAATAATAGAACAGAAACTTCAAATGATGGGGAAGAGCCATTAGGGTTAGTCAGGAAAGGAGGAGTCTTTGCTGGAAGAACGTCTAGTAAGAACTTGTAATATATCTAGTAGATCAAAGGAGTCAGAGAAGGCAATGGCACCCCATTCCAGTACTCTTGCCTGGAAAATCCATGGGTGGAGGAGCCTGGTGGGCTGTAGTCCATGGGGTCGTGACTGAGCGACTTCACTTTCACTTTTCACTTTCATGCATTGGAGAAGGAAATGGCAACCCACTCCAATGTTCTTGCCTGGAGAATCCCAGGGACGACAGAGCCTGGTGGGCTGCCATCTATGGGGTCGCACAGAGTTGGACACGACTGAAGCAACTTAGAAGCAGCAGCAGCAGATCAAAGGAGCAGGGTGAGATAGGAAGGGATGGCGAATGATGTGCTCAAAATATTCAAGTGAAGAGAGGGAAGGCAAAGAACTTGATGAAGGCAAATTCAAGACCCAGCATGACGCTTGATGGACCTACTTCAGTTAAGAATTAGGACCCCAGAGTCGGCTGAACCTGGGTTCGAATCCCAGTTTCCCCACACTCCTTAGCCATGTGACCCTGCCTGGGTAATTTATTTAAACTCTGAGCCTCAGTTTCCTTAGCAACAGGCATACTGTGAGGATCAAATGAGTTAACACATGAGAAGGACTTACCACGGCACCTTGCATACAGTAAACGTTCAGGAAAATCTTGCTACAATCACCATTAAAAAGGGGGGGATGGGAGGAAATAGCTTGATAAAATCAGAAGCAGCAAGAAGCCCATTCACCACAACTAGAGAAAGCCCGTGCACAGCAGCAAAGACCCAGTGCAGCCAAAAATGAATACATACACATTAAAAAGCAACAAAACAGTTGTATATACATGTATATATATCCACGACTCACACACACATACATGCGTACGGCTAACATTTCCTGAGTGTTTACTGTGTGCTCAGCACTGTGCAGAAGGCGTTCCATGTATTATTTCATTTACTCCTTGCAACAATAATTCTGTGAGGTATGTGGGTTGAAGAGCGTTCCCCAAAAATTCATGTTCACTTGGAACCTCAGAATGTGACCTTACTTGGGACTTTCCTGGTGGTCCAGTGGTTAAGACTGTGCTTCCACTGCAATGGGCACAGGTTTGATCCCTGGGGGAGGAATAAGATCCCACATGCCACGTGGTGCAGCCAAAAAATTAAAAAAAAAAAAAGTGACCTTATTTGAAAATAAGGGCTTTGCAGACGCAAAGAAAGGTAGCATACTGGATCTGAATGGGCCCTAACTCCCGGGAGAGTGACTTAATAAGAGACAGAAAAGGACATAGAGACACAGGGAAGGCGTATCTGGAAGAAGGATAGAGGCAGAGTTGTGGGGCCGCAAGATAGTAGCTGCTGCTGCTGCTGCTAAGTCGCTTCAGTCGTGTCCAACTCTGTGCGACCCCATAGACGGCAGCCCACCAAGCTCCCCCGTCCCTGGGATTCTCCAGGCAAAAACACTGGAGTGGGTTGCCATTTCCTCCTCCAATGCATGAAAGTGAAAAGTGAAAGTGAAGTCACTCAGTCGTGTCCAACTCTTAGCGACCCCATGGACTGCAGCCCACCAGGCTCTTCCCTCCATGGGATTTTCCAGGCAAGAGTACTGGATGGGGTGCCATTGCCTTCTCCAAAGATAGTAGCAGGGTCACCAAAAAGAGCTATGAAAAGTGAGGAAGGGTTCTTCCCCACAGCCTTTGGAGGGAGTATGGATGGATGATGCCCTGATTTCAGACTTCTGGTCTCCAGAATGGTGAAGAGGCCTTTCTGCTCTTTTTTATGTCACCAAGTTTGTGGTCATTTTTTATGGCTGTCTCAGGAAGTGAATACAGGTAGCAGTCGTGTCTGACTCTGTGACCCCATGGACTGTAGCCTGCCAGGCTCCCGTCCATGGGATTTCCCAGGCAAGAATACTGGAATGGGTAACCCCTCCTTTCTCCGAGGGATCTTCCTGACCCAGGGGCAGATCTCTTGCATTGCAGGTGGATTCTTTACCATCTGAGCCACCAGGGAACTCTTAGTCTTTCCTTTTTTCCAGAGGAACAAATGGAGATTTCAAGAGATGTTACTCAAAGTCACATTGTACATTAGTGAAGCCAAAATTTAAGATCAGGTACATCTGACTTCAGAGTTCATGATCTCTCTTTTTTTTCCTCTTATTTTTTTAAATGATGAAAGTATGATGACACATTTACAAGAGACTTGGAAAATACAGAACAAAGTTACATATAGTTTCACTATATATATTACAATTATATTTTAAGTAGATAAATTAAGGTTTTTAGTTGGAATTTCAATATCAAACTCTCAAAAATCAGAGAATGAATATACAGAAAATTAGAAGGATGTAGTAGACCTGAAAAATACAGGGTTCACATGATCTTTGCCATCACATGTTACTGTTGCTGAATAAGGGACAGTATGTCTCCTGCCTCGTCACCTACGTGCCTCTTCCCCCCACAAGGAGAGGGACAGAGGATGTGTATTACAACTCTTCTCACTCCTCAGTTGTAATTGGATTTCAACTCTGGGTCTCCATGTCAATTTCTAGACCATAAGCTCTCAAGAGGAAGAGCGATGCTAATTCCTCTTTGTGACTCCATGTTATCTGGTTTACTGTTTGCTGTATAGAAGGGACTGAGTACTCGTTGACTGAATGAACGGCATAAGCTGATCCTCATGACTTTCAAATTCATTCTGCCGCAGTTCTTCTTCAGTTGCTAAATTCTGTCTGACTCTGCAACCCCATGAACTGCAGCACTTTGGTTCTTCACTGTCTCCCAGTGTTTGCTCAAATTCATGTCCACTGAGTCGGTGATGCCACCCAACCATCTCATCCTCTGTTGCCCCCTTCTCCTCCTGCCCTTAATCTTTCCAAGCACCAGGGTCTTTTCCAGCGAGTTGGCTCTTCCCATCAGGTGGCCAAAATATTGGAGCTTCAACTTCAGCATCAGTCCTTTCAATGAATATTGAGGGTTGATATCCTTTAGATGGACTAGTTTGGTCTCCTTGCTGTCTGTGGGTGGGACTTTCAAGAGTCTTATCCAGCACCAGTTTAAAAGCATCAATTCTTTGGCACTCAGCCTTCTTTTTGGTCCAGCTCTCACATCTGTACAAGACTACTGGAAAAACCATAACTTTGACTATACGAACCTTTGTGGGTAAAGTGGTGTCTCTGCTTTTTAATATGCTGTCTAGATTTGTCATAGCTTTTCTTCCAAGGAGCAAACGTCTTTTCATTTAGTGGCTACAGTCACTGTCTGCAGTGATTTTGGAGGCCAAGAAAATAAAATCTGCCACTGTTTCCACTTTTCCCTCATCTATTTGCCATGAAGTGATGGGACCAGATGTTATGATTTTAGTTTTCTGAATGTTGAGTTTTAAGCCAGCTTTTTCACTCTCCTCTTTCACCCTCATCAAGAGGCTGTTTAGTTCCTCTTCACTTTATGCCTTTAGAGTCCATCATCTGGGTATCTGAGGTTGTTGATATTTCTCCCAACAATCTTGATTCCAGCTTATGATTCATCCAGCCCAGGATTTTGCATGATGTACTCTGTACAGAAGTTAAATAAACAGGGTGACAATGTACAGCCTTGATATACTCCTTTCCCAATTTTAAACCAGTCCATTGTTCCATGTCTGGGTCTAACTGTTGCTTCTTGACCTGCATACAGGTTTCTCAAGGAGACAGGTAAGGTGGTCTGGTATTTCTATCTTTTTAAGAATTTTCCAGTTTGTTGTGATCCACACAGTCAAAGACTTTAGGGTAGTCAGTGAAGCAGAAGTAGATGTTTTTCTAAGTCAAATCCAAAATTGAAACAGATCACCTGTTTACCTCTACCCCACCTCTCATTTTCTCAGGAACAATGAGGTCACAGAATTTGAGGATGCTGGAGCTTGAAACTCTATGACAGCAGTAAAATGCAGTTGCTACGAGTTTGGATTTTAAGAAAGATCCAGGTTTAAATATCAGAACTTGTCTGAGAACTGCTTGTCTGCTGTATACGTTTGAAGAAAGCATTGAATTTCTCTCAGTCTCAACTTCCTTACCTGTACAATGGAAAACCTCCTTCGGCATGCTTTTGAGAATAAATAAGATGTTTATAAAGCATTAGTACATTGCCTCAAAACTGTAAGTGGACAGTGTGGTGGTTTTTATATTTATGGTCATCTAATCAAAGGTTTTGAAACTTGCAGGTATCAGAATCATGGCAAGGGGGTGGATCTCTGACAAGGAGATTCTGAATGGACTTTGCACCACATGTATTTTCTCAGTTACCTTCACATAAGGACCTTTGGACCTCTTGAGGGGAAAATGTTGGGAACCACTCATGCTGTCCAACCCCTAAATCCAGAGAGGCTAACTAAATAATTTGACTATAATCACACAGTGATCTAAAGGCAGAACTCAATTAGAATCCAGGATTTTGGATACATTCTCTAGTGTTTCTTTCCACTGCAGGAAGCATAAGTACTGCTTCTTTTCCTTCTGCCAGGATTGGCCCGAGTCCTCACATGCTATGTTGTTGAGGGGCCTAGTCCTTCTGCCAGGATTGGCCCGAGTCCTCACATGCTATGTTGTTGAGGGGCCTAGTATTATGTTCTTGCATCTTACCCTCGGAAGATTGTCCAAGAACTCTGAGTTTAAGCAATCCAAAAGGGAAGTATGCCAATCTTCTACTTTCATGTCCTAACTTTTTTAAATTAAAAAAAATTATTATTATAGTTGAGGTACAATGTTATGTTAGTTTCAAGCACACAACAAAGTGATTTCAGATATTCTTTTTCAGCATCTTTTCCATTTTAGGTTATTAAAAGATATTGAATATAGTTTCTTGTGCTACACAGTAGGCTGTTGTTATCTATCTTACATTTAGTGTATATCTGTTAATCCCAAACTCCTAATTTACCCCTCCTTATACCCTTTCCTTTTGGTAATCCTGTTTTCTGTGTCTGTGAGTTTGTTTTGGAAATAAATTCATTTGTATCAGTTTTTTTAGATTCCACATATAAGTTATACCACCTATTTGATTTTGGCTTACTTCATATGATAATCTCTAGGTTGCCACAAATGGCATTATTTCATCCTTTTTTATGGCTAATATTCCATTGCATAAATAGACCACATCTGCTTTACCCATCCCTCTTTCCATGATCTTCAGGTCCTAAGCCCTACTGTGCGCCCTCTGTGGCTGCCATTCGTCTGTCTACCACATGGGGCTGTTGGCAGCGGTCCTCAGAGACGGCACGTTCTTCGGCTGAGTCATGCTTGTCTCGGCTGGGGTGATCTCTAGCAAGAGGGGTCGCAAGCACACCTGCCTGTCCCACGGCTCCATGTGCATGTACCCAACCAATTCCTAAGGCCGGCCTTCCAAGCCTGCTCCCCGTCGCCTCTACTCCCACACTGCCACGGCCATCTACCACCTCAGAGCAGGGTAGGCAGTTTGCCAGTCTTGGGCCCCAGACCACTGCCTCCTTTCCAAATCCCTGCACCCATCATGGGGTTTGGAGGTTGTGATTAGCTGTGTTCCTTTTGGTGTTTGAAACACAAAGGATTCATTCTTCTTCCTTTGAAATCTAATTGTCTTAACTGGTACTTGTAGGAATTGAACATTTGTAGCCTTAAGATAGATCTTTTTTCCCCTTAGAGATTTAAAAAAAATATATCTTGGCTGCACTTGGTCTTTGTTGCTGCACATGAGCTTTCTCTAGTCATGGTGAGTGGAGGCTGCTCTCTTCAGTTGCAGTGCACAGGTTCTCATTGTGGTGACTTCTGATGTTGCAGAGCACAGGCTCTAGGGTGCGTGGGCTTAGTTGTCCCATGGCAGGTGGGATCTTTCCAAAGATCAAACTAGTGTCTCCTGCATTGCAAGGTGGATTCTTAACCACTGGACCATCAAAGAATGCTTCCCATACCCGCTACCTCCTGATGCCTGAGATTTAAAATCTCTCATCTAACTAACTCTGTGAGTCAGTTCACAGACCTAAATCTCCATAGAGAAATGGAAGATCAGATAATCTTGTGGAAGAACTCTAACATGAATATTCTGAGCCTTTGTTTCCTCCAAAAAGGTCACGGTCATTTGCTCAAGGAAAGTATAGAAAATGTACAGGGACTCTCAGGTACTGACCCTGAGCAGTTATCACTCTCGAGAACCTTGGGTGGGTGCTATTGCAGTCGGCTGCTTATAAGGTCTAGACGGGAGAGATTCTTTGTCTGGAATCCACCTCATATTTAGGTGAGCTGGCTCGAAATTCACCCTGCAGTTCTTCTCAGTTTCTAAGAGTATAGTTGGAAAAACATCCTCAACAAGTGGCAAAATCTCTACATTGACTCTGTGACCTATGGAGTTGGAGCTGCTACGGGAAGGAGGGCTAAGTGGAAGCCACTGGAACTCTTTAAGTCAAACAGTGAAGCAAAAGCAGCACTGTGTCTGGGGGAATCACTTTGACTGGTTCCACCAGGAGAGGCTGAGTGAGTGCCCCACCGAGCATACACCCAGTGTGCGCCTCTACTAATCTCATCTAGTAGGCTAACCTACTCTGGAATTAGAGCCAAGCATCTTCTATGACAGTGGCAGTGATGGCTGTCAGAGGACTGCTGCAGGGGAATAGCTGTGGGCTCACACGAGACCCCTGCCAGCTACGGGGCAGAACAGTGGACCGGAAAAGAGACTGAGATTCTCCATAGCTGTGAGAATCAGCTTTTATTACCTTTGAGTAAGTTCTCTTTTTCCTTAATGAAGACAGCCTTCAAATTATAGCAAAAACCAATGCGAGTCATTTATTTAGACATTTATTTCACATACAAGTTTTCAAGAAGACATCTAAGTGAACATTCACACAAAACAATGAGTGGACATACATTTATACTAGGAATGCATTCAGAGGTAAGGGCTTAGCATTGCACTTGGGGTGTCCCCGGCTCCCTCAGAGTTGAGGCTTGTCTGTCATGGGGCACCAGGGTCCCCAAATTGGCTTTCTTCACTGCAGCTACCTACCACTGTCTGTCGCCTGCTGTTGAACATGAGTGATTTGTCCCTTCTCCTCACTGAGCATGCTCCTGGACTGCTCACAGCAACCTCTTGCTGAAGTATGGGATGGGCTCATGGGATGGATTTAGTATGGCCTGAACGCTGCCTGCGGTGGCGAGCCAGGGTGGCAGCCTGGTCTTATAACTTCTCTCTTCTGATGCCCCACAGCCTCATAGGAGCTGGAGTGGTCTTGGCAATCATGCTCAACTTCTCTTCAGATAAGGAACTCAGGCCCAGAGAGAGACTGGTTTGTCCAACAACACTCAGAAAGTGGTAGTGACAAGAATGAAACCTGTCTTACAGCTTCTGGTCTAATGCTCATTCTAGGTGGCAGGCTGCCCTGAGCTGTTTTAAGCATACTGTGAAGTTTTCCTCTTAAAAAAAAAAAACGTTTCCTTCCAGATGAATAAAGTAGGTTGTATGTGTAATAAAAATGCCAGTAAGAATTAGGGTGTTTGTGGGAGTAACACAGTAAGCGCAGGCAGGGATACAGCCAGGCTCCAAAGGGTCTTGGTTAAGAAGTCAGAGAATAAAATGACTACTTATGTACACTTAAAAAAAATAGGATATGGGGTACAAAGATATAAGATAGGATTAAGTAAATACATGTTTAAGTGGTTGGCTGAGGTGACTTAAAAGTTCTGTTTTTGTAAGTTTTTTGTTCCAGCAGCCAGAACAAAGAAAGAATAGTAGTAAGTTGCTAAAAAAAAAAAAAAGTCACAGTGTTTGTAAGGTAACATTGTTTTTGCTTTAGGATCAGAGCTTTCCCTGCTACTGAAACTTAGGGGGAAAACTTGTATGGATTGTCATGAAGGCAATGTTATGTGATATGAGACACAGTAATCAGAGTGTGACTTCACTTTTGACTTTCATGTCCACCTGAAAAAAGACAAAATACAAACAGCCTTGGTCTAAGATGGTGGGCAGGACTGTCTCCTTCTATAGAAGCAAAGTTCATTCAGTTAATTTAATACAAGTCCAAATGCCCACTTACAACTGAGAATAGGTAAGGGGACCCAAATTCCACCTCGGCATGATCCCAGACATGACAGACAGAATTGGATTATTCCACCTGGAGAAGGAATGGTTCCTGAGCCTTTCTGGCCACTGGGGAAATTTAAGAGACGGAGGTAGAGAATATGATTTTAGGCATTGAGAAAAACTCTTCTGCAAGAGAAGGTGGCTCTTTCATTGATGAACAAATAATGTTCCATAACGGACATGAATGTAATTGGCATTATCTTTTGCTGCAATAGTTTGTTCACCATGTTGCACGTTTCTTGAGCACAGACACCAAGCCTTTTTTCATTTCTATATCCCTCACTGTGCCTAGGAACATAGCCTTACACATAACCGTGCTTAATTAATATTTATAGTAAATCATCTACTTTCCTGAATCATGCTTTGATATAATGATCAACCCTGGGTACCTATTACTAAGTGGTGACTCTATTAATGTGCATCTTCTCTAGAGCAGGGATTCCAGAACATCTACACAATACAAGCACACACCCACGGGCACCACACACACCCCTCTGTGCTGGGCACACTAGTGACGTGAAACTTCACTTAACTATTAGGGATTTATAATTTGGACAACGCAGCGGAAATCAACCTAGTGAGATGTGAACAATCGTAACGCTCCTAACGAATGTCAGAAAGAAACATTTATCAACGTTTACCTGAGTCACCTGCCTTCCAACAGGCCACAGCCTATTCTGACACCATAGGTTGGATTTCCTTCCTTCCTGCCTATATCCTCCTTGGTACCTTCTTGGATAAGTTTCAGAAAATTCAAACATACTCAGATGTCTTCTAATAAGACAGCATCTGACAAAGGAAAGGAGCAAAGTGAAAAAATGATCTACACACAGCCTTGACTCTGGTTATTTTTCCACTAAACTTGTGACTTCTCCTTTCCCAAAGCAAAGTCCCCTGAGGTCATGGTCATCTTAAGGGTATAAATGCCACTGGTCGCATCCTGAAGTAACAGCTTTGGATGACAAATCCCCGGTGTTTATCTGCAACATCCGTAAGTGAACTATCTCCCCATCTGAACCCTTCCTTCAGTAGTTATTGGGTCAGTGCTGGGGGGTGTCAAGGAGACTTTTCAGACCAACAGGTTAAGTATGGAAAACAGAAAGTGTTCTGGGCTGGAAGTGTCAGAAAGTATTTCCACCTTCACTCAGTGAGCTGTAGAGTTGTACAAATTACTCGGCTCTACAGAGAGGTTTATGACCACATGAACAAGAGCTGGCCTCAAAAAAAGACAACGGTATACTTAACAAACTGCCCTGGGGTGCTGGTCTGGACCAAGGCGACTACCTGATCTAAAGCAGGGTTAAGGAGTCCAACTGGTCTTTGAAATAGTGAATGTTTCAGGTCTCTAACTCACTTCTTCCCTGGCTCCTCAGAGTTTTAAAAAACTATCTAAAATTATATAACATTATATCTAAATGTGGGGTTGGGAGGCAGAAAATTTGCCACCTATCAGTCATATTCTAGATAAAAACCAGAGCAGTTGCACATTCAGAACTGGAAAGTGTCTGAATTCCACTTTAATGAGACACACCAGGAGCATGCATGCTACTCAGTCTGAGGAAGGCATGGTAGTTCAGAAGAGTCAGACAAGGGCACCCAGAACAATGAAGAGGTAAGTTTAGGACTTACAAGAAACAGTAAAGGGAACTGCATTACTCCTGGGCTGGAGAGGCAACAGCCAAGGGCATGTCAGTCTTCAGGTACAGAGAGGGTTAGTCTACAAAGGACAATGGGTGATCAGTTGTGCCCTGTCTCTATGGAGGGCAGGGCATTGTTTCAGTGACAATACAGAAACACTACCCGAGCTCTTTAGATCAACTTCTTGACACAAAAAAGGTACACTGCAACAGACTCCTGAAGGGAACGAAAAAATCTTCAATCTCCTTTTGTGAATACCTTCAAACCCAAGACAGATCCAATGTGGTTCTTATCAGGCTCCCGAAATTTCTACCCAAACAGGAAACTGTGATTGAGTTGCATCCGGGATCACACATGGCAGATAACGAAAACGACTTTGAACATTTTTCATCTCCTTGGCAACAACTCTTCCCTGCGCTGAAGGATTCTGGATGTTGCTGGGTTTAGTGATCCCATGGCATTGGCCTCGACATATTGAAGAGAATTTCCCTCTGCATTCAGGCCCTGTATCTTCTTTACTTTATTAAAGGGAAAAGGTTGAGACACATAGAAGGAGAGGAACAGACTAATCAAGTAAGAGGCAGAGGTGAGAACAGGATCCAAGCCTTTAGCTTATTTATATTCTCAAGCTTATCTTGGCAATGACTCTTTCTAGCTAAGAAAAGACTGCTTCCGAGAGTGAGATCAGGGTAAAATGGCTAAGGGGACGTTTAGGAAGAGAAGAGCTCATCATCATAAAGTCTGCCTGAAGTCATCAGTCTTGCCCTTGAGGGGGTTCTCCGGGGAGCAGAATGCTGGCAGGGGCGGCAGCAGCTTTTCTCTCACATGAGCCTCCCGATGTTTGGTGAGCACAGAACTCTTGCTGAAACGTCTGCCACACTGGCTGCACCCGTAGGGCTTCTCCCCGCTGTGCACTCGCCGGTGCTCGCGAAATCGCGTGCAGTTATTGAAACTTTTCTCACAGTCCACACACTTGTAGGGATTCTCGCCGGTGTGGACTCTCCGGTGGGCGCTGAAGTGCGAACTGTTGGTGAAGCTCCTCCCACAGTCTCCGCACTGGTAGGGCTTCTCTCCAGTGTGGGTTCTCTGGTGTATAATGAGACTTGAGCTCTGGCTGAAGCATTTCCCACACTCTCCACATCTGTAGGGTTTCTCTCCTGTGTGAATTCTCTGGTGGGCACCAAAGTTGGAGGAGTCGTTAAAGCTTTTCCCGCAGTCGAGACATTTGAAAGGTTTTTCTCCCGTGTGGATTCTTTGGTGTCGGACTAGACTCCTGCTTCTACCGAAGCACTTCCCACAGACACTACACTTAGAAGGGTTTTCCTTCTGGTGGGTCATGCGGCACATGAGACGCGCACTCCTTCCAAAGCTTTCTCCGTATCTGAGGAGCCGGAAGGGCCTCTTCCCCATGAGAGGCCTCTGATGCACTACGGCTTTCCCCAAATCTCGAGGCTGAGGCATCAGTTTTCCCTGTCGGATTCCGTGAAGGTTTTCCCACTGTCTTCCTGAGACACAATCTCTTTTACAATATTTACCTGGATCAACATTCTGGGAAACGACCCTTTTAGACTTTTCTATGAATGCCCTATGCTGCTCCATGTCCTTACAGATCACCTGTGTTGCATCTTCCTTGATACTACTTTCAATTTCAAAATCTGAAAAAAAGAAGACAATCAAAATTTCAGACCAGTTCTGGGTTAATATAAATAATACAGCTGACAGTCCCTGTACCTTAAGGCCTCTGTGTGCTTCACTGACCTCAGGCAAGGGGGACTCTTTTCTGATTCACTGGGCCTTACTTTCTTTCAGTCCCATGGACAGCCATCAGTGAATCCACTGACTTACGTGAGAAGCCCTAATCACGTCATCTTTGGAAGTGTTCTGATTGGGTCCATCTGGGCCTTGGAGGAAGTTACAGCCTAGCAGTTGGCTTACACAGAGCCTGGTAATTTGGTGACAGGTCTGGAGCTCATCTTAAAATACAAGGTTCACCAGAGATGGTACAGAAGGACTTTGTTTCCAAAGTTATCAACTCAGCAGTTCCAGAATCAACAATTTCATCTTGCTTACTACAAATTCTCATAAAAATACCACCAAAGAGCATGTGTGTGAACTCTCTTTTCAAACGTTTGTTTTGAATCAGCATAGAGTATAGGAAGGAAAATAATGACAGGTAAGGCTAAAAAGACAAGCTCAGATTAAGGATGGCTGTGGAAGCTTAACACAAGTCTAATGAGGAAAACTGGTTTGGGGACTTTTACAATAGTTTAGGCAAGAGACAGAGAAATGTTAAACTAGTGGTTATGGCAACTAAAGAGGGGGCAGATGCAAATTCCCCAACAGTTGAGAAAATATGTCATCTGCCTGGATGTAAACAAAAGAGAAGGCATCAAAAAACATCCCTAGCTTTCCAGGTCGGATGTGCTATGGGAGGGCACCAGGAAGAGCCACGGTGTGGGAAGGAAGGTGTTGATATTCCTTTTGAAACTTTTAAGGCTGGGCTGCTGGTGAGATGCCTGTGAGGGCACCCAGTGGTTGGTGGGACACCCGCAGGTGGAGCTCAAAACCAGAATAAAGTCTTTCTGTCTCTGCCTTTTCTTGTGCATATCACACATAACAGAAATTTCTGCTCTGAGCTTACCAACATGTCTCCTTGACCTGAGTTTTTCTCACATATAATTCCAAGTTCTTCCCAACAGTATTTGTAGGAGATATAAAACATTATCTGTCCCCGACACACAAAAACCAAGGCTGAGATCCCAAAGACTAAATCACGAAAATGTAAGCTCTGCCCTTGAACAGAAGCACCATGAGTACAGGGACTCTGTTTTATTCACTGCTACTTTACTCTTCTCCTCAAATGGCACAGGACACACAAATACTGTTTAATGAACATACATGCACATGTGATGTGCCAGCTCTCCTAATTTGTCAGTAATCCCACTGACTCCTCCTTTACCCCAGAGCCCCAATGATCCTTACCGCTTGGGCTTTGCAGTAAACATGGAGGTCCCTGGAATTCTGGTTCTTGCATGATTTCCTCCTCACTCATTCTCTCACTGCCAGAGTCTTCAACAAGCACCTCCTGGGAGTCCTCCTCAGGTTCCCAGACTGTAGGTTCCTGGGGTTCAATTTCCATGTCCTCTCTTTCTTGAACTGAGGGTGACGGGGCTTCTTCTGGGGAGCTGGTGGGAGCGGCAGATGCCCGAGAGTTAATCAGAGCATCCATCTCCTTGTAGAATGCGCAGGACTCTAGCACGTGACCATTTTTCACTTTGCGGTAGCTCTTCTGAAGGCTTTTGAACTTGGTCCGGCACTGTTCCGGAGTTCGGAGGAAGCCACACTCTCGCAGCTGCTCAGCCACGGCCCCATACAACTTGCTCTTCCGATGACAGGCTTGCAGTGCTTCGTAAAACCGAGTCTCATGGAGTATGTCAAGGAAAGTCTTGGTTTCCTCGTAGCCCCAGTGCACACCTGCCATTCAAGGATAAAGTTCAAAGATACAAGGTGTCTGCAGCCATTCAAGGGTAAAGTTCAAAGATATAAGTTGTCTGTAGCCTTCATACATTACAAAATCTAAGAAGTACAGGAAAACAAATCCCATTCCCTGGAACAATGATATGTCTTGGAATAAGGTTTGCAAGAAAGAAGAGGATCTGTATAAAAATTCTATAATATTATATTGAAAGACATAAAAGAATTAGAAAGAATGGAGAGATACTATACTTCTGGGTAGGAAGACTCAAACTGTACAGATATCAATTCTTGAATCTATTTAGTAAAAAAACCCAAAAGGATTTTAAAGTTGATATACTGATCTCAAAGTTTATCTGGCAGAATAAAAATGCAGCCCCTAAATCTGCCATTGCTATGGTTATTAAGGACTCAGCTGCCTGCCTTTAAAAAATTTTTAGGAATAATGGACTAAGACACCCAACAGCATCAGAGTTGCTATCACCTCTTTAACCCATCTTCTTTGAAGAGCAGAACTATATCCAGAGTAGTTTTTGATGTTACTGAGTCCTCTACTTCAAGAGATGAAATGATCTATAAGACAAGCAGATGTCCTGCTTTTATAGCAGAATTAAAGTTTTAAGAGTATATTTGAATATAGTTAAACATGCTTTTGGGGTGTTGTAATCTGTAGTAGCAAAGTCTTTTCTATCCTCTGCCTCACTGGTTCCCTTCAGTCTCACTGGATTCCCAAATTTGAAACTGTCTGAGCCTCATGTTTATGGATCTCCAGAATGGTGATTACCTGTACATGTGTAATACATTTTCCCATCTTTTTCCTGAGATTTGTTTCTTTTGAATACGTACAATAATGGTTACAGTCTCAGCTCTTCTAGTCTGGTTTATTTTTCCGTTCTATCTAAGAAACTATCATTTTTTTCATAAGGTGGTACTAATAACTGTGACATCAGGCAATGTTCTACTGCATTTTAGCATCTGCAGAATGCCTTCATCCATATTATTTCATTTAACACTAACAACTATGCTTATAATTTAAGCCGTATTTTAAAGACAGAAAATTGAGTTCTAAGTAGTTATATGGTAAGTCAACTGTCATACAATGATTGTCAACTGGTGGTTTAGTTCTGCATTTCCCAGTCCCCAAATTTCAACATCATTCTTTTGCATAATATCTTTTTCTATCCTTTTAATTTTAATGTCTCTGTGTTTTTATATTAAAGATGTATCTCTTGTAAATACAGGTTTTAAAAAATATATCTGAAAAACCTGTCCTTTAAATTTATAATTAATGACATGTGGATACACATCTACCATCCTGTTTTTATTCTTTCCATTTGTTGCATCTACTTCGTATTCCTTTTTCTCTTTCTTCTTTCAGAATTTCATTTTTTTCAATTCTTTTTTTGTTGGTGACACATTCTTTTACTGGCTGTCCTTGATAATGGGTCCCTGACTTTATCTAACACAACTGACTGCACTATAACAATTCTCAGATAATGTTAGATCCTTAGTACCCCTGGACTCCATTTATTTTCCTTCCACAGACTCCAAATACTCAAAATCCATGCTGTGCTCTAACCTGAAAAAGAATCCTTCATGGCTGTTACTCAGACTGCACTGGGGGCAGCAACGAACACCTAGGAGCACTTTCAGTTATGTGGTCAATCACAGTGATGAGTGGCAAGGTGTGTGTGTCAGAACTCCCTGCGTTTGGTCACTTCTGGGGGTCTTATCCTTTTTCCACAAGACCACATCATCCATTCTCATACCAGAATAAAAGTGCCATTCTTACCACTCAGGTTTTGAAATATGACAGGGGCACCATGAAGCTCAGGCTTCCGGATAAACTCAATGCCCATTTCATCACCATCAGACTCCTCTGCAGCTTCTTCCTCCTCCACCAAATTGATCTGTTCTTTAGCACTGATGCCAATTCTCTTCAGTCTGGGGAGAGACAGAATCTCCCTTGGCTTATCCATGGATGAAGCATGAGCGGAAGGATTCAACAAAGCGTCCATGTCCTCAAAGAAGGCACAGGGTTCTAGCACGTGGCCATTTCTCACTTTTCGGTAACTCTTCTGCAGACTTTTGAACTTGGTCCGACACTGTTCTGGTGTTCGGAGGAAGCCACATTCTCGCAACCATTCAGCCACAGCACCATATACCTGGCTGTTTCGGGGACAAGCCTGAAGTGTTTCATAAAAGCGAGACTCTTTGAGAATTGCAAGAAAAGTCTTAGTTTCCTCATAACTCCAATGCACGCCTGCTATTTTTTCATCTTCCAGACCCCACTGCTGCTGTTCTCTCCATGTTTTCCCTGCATTCCTTGCAGGGATCTGAATAGCATGAACTGACTTTTCCTTGATGTAGTTGCTTTGCAGGACAGTCCTCTTATTAGAGGACTGCAGACCTATGGTCCATGGCTCCTTTCTTGGCTCCAGCCGGGCTATCTTGTTAGCTGCAGACACTGTGCTTCCTACAGTGAGACAAACACATTTCAGGCTAGAGAGATCATGACTGCATGCCCCAAGGTCCTGCTTAGCATGCTCTCCTGGACCACTTGTTCACAGCTATCCTTTAAAGATCTTGTCCAGTTGGTCTTTTTTCTAAAGTCTTCCTCAACCATGACAGTGCACACTAGATTCTTGCATGAGTTATTCTGCACAATCACCTACTAACTTACACTACCATTTCACATCTCATGCATGTACCACTTCCTTCCCCAGCTAGTTCTTAAAGGAAAATCTTTAGGGGTAAGAAACACTTATTACCTTTGACTGTCTCTCAAGTATCTAACATTGTTAGATTCACAGCATGCTCCTATGAACTGGTGTTTGTTACTTATAAAGTGTGCTTACAGCTGTTCCCTGTATCTCCTCACTCCCTCACTCAACACACACACACAGACACACACACACACACATACACACACACACTGGGGCTGTGGGAGGTGAGGAGTCATGAAGTTTTGGAAACACTCTAACAAAATTAATGGGAAAGAGATGCAATAATAGGAAAGCAACTTGAATTTTTTACCTTATAGTACTGTGGAGATCAAAATGTCTTAAATTTGAATCCTAGCTCCAAAACTTAACTTTACTTTTTGACAAGGGGAAGTTTCTTAATCTCTCTGAGCCTCAGTTTCCTAGGGAATAATATCATCTATCCAAAGGTCTGTGTGTGCATGCTCAGTTGCATCTGACTCTTTGTGACCCCGTTGACTGTAGCCCGCTAGGCTCCTTTGTCCATGGGATTTCCCAGGCAAGAATACTGTAATAGGTTGTCATTTCCTCCTCCAGGGCATCTTTCTGACCCAGGACTGAACCCATGTCTTCTGTGGCATTGGCAGGCAGATTCTTTACCACTGAGCCACCTGGGAATCCCAACAAGGTGCTAGGAATATTAAATAAGTGATCATCTATAACTTGTCTAATGTCTAATAGGTATATAATAACATTTAGTTTTCCTCTATAGAAAACACACACAAGAGCTTCATGGAATTTTCCTAGAGAGTGAAGTGAAAGTCACTCATTCGTGTCCAACTTTTTGTGACCCCATGGACTATACAATCCATGGAATTCTCCAGGCCAGTATACAGAGTGGGTAGCCTTTCCCTTCTCCAGCGGATCTTCCCAACCGAGGGATCGAACCCAGGTCTCCCGCATTGCAGGCAGATTCTTTACCAGCTGAAGCACAAGGGAAGCCCAATAATACTGGAGTGGATAGCCTAGCCCTTCTCCAGGGGATCTTCCCGAACCAGGAACAAACCGGGGTCTCCTGCATTGTAGGCAGATTCTTTGCCAACTGAGCTATCAAGGAAGCCCCTCCTAGAGAAGCAGCATTAAATCAAATCCTTGCTGAAAGAACTCTGGGGCTGAGGATCTGTTCTTCATTTTCATATGAGAGAAGGGCATGGACAATGGAAGTTCAAACATCTACAAGGACTAGGCAGTCTGGAGTGAGAGCCCTGGCCGTTCAGCACAAGTTCCTCCACTTTGCTCTGGTCACCTGCTGCAGCGTGAGAATGTGCCTGATGGTAGGTTTTTAAAGAGATGCTGGAAATCCAGATTTATGAACAAATTTTAAGTTATAACTCTGGGCAAGGCCCAAATAAATTTTCAGGCTAGATTTATGAGCCTTTAGTTTACAGTCTAAGATAAAACACTGTGCCAGGTGTCCCTGAGCCTTTCCATATATAATTATTACACATGGAATCACTGGGCTACAGCTGAAGGTGCAGAGTATGGTCTCTAACCCACTCACGGCAGCTTTCACCAAGGCCTCTAATCCATCATTTTACTAGGTCTGCATGCTGTGCGATCCAAGGCAACACTAGGAAACACCTATCATGTGGGCAACTTGCCACGTGGGTACCTTTCACTGGTCTCTGTAACTACTCAGTAGCAATGACTACTGAGATAACCACACCAGTCTTTGAAGGATGAATGGTCAGCAATGAGGCACGGATGCCCTAAGTGAAAGTTAAAATCAAGGGTCCTGTGTTTTGGGAAGAGTGCTTTGTTACTGGTGTGTCATTGGTATCATCTTAAATTGGCAATTTTTTCCAAGTGCTTTAATTGCTTTCTGATCACAAACAACTGCTGGCTTATCTTCATTCATTCAGTTTGACATGGCCCATTCTGTAATCTCTATACTTTAGTGTCTACATGTATTGTCAAACAGAAATTTCTGTGATGAAGTTCTATAACTATGCTGTCCAGTACAGTCACTGAATAACTTAAATATGGCTACCGCCACTGAGAAACTGAATTTTAAACTTCATTTGATTTTAATTTATTTTATAAATTTAAATAGCCACAGGTAGCTAGTGGCTACTCTATTAAACAGCACAGGTCTGTAGTATCTATAGTGTGTATTGTACACATTTTAGGCCTTTAATTCTATTCATAAGTAATCTTTGACTTGCAGCTTACATATGAATGAAGCATATTTATCCCTGCCGTTAAAGCAGATGATACAGTTCTTCAAAAGTCTGCTTGTAAAATTACACTTAACAAGTGGTTATGTGTGCTTGTAAAAATGTGTGCTATTTAAATAATTCACAAGGGTATTATATTTAAATCACTTTTTTTCTTCCATTTATAAGATTTCCATCCATTCAATGAATATTTGCTGGGCACCACCCATAGACAGGCTCTGTGCACAATGTTGGGGTTACTGTATGTTAAACAAAAACAAATCCTAAAAATACCTTGTGATTTGACAGAGTTTTTAGTCTAGTGGATGTAGGTGAGTTTTATATTTAAATAACATGACAATCATCTATAAACCTCTCTAATGTTTTAATTACTAAATTATAAGAATATGCATAAATCTATAATATAAATTGGAAGAAAGGAATGAGTGAGGTAAGAGAACATGGTATGCTAGAGCACAGAAATGACTAGAAAACCCATGGTCCTTAAAATAACATTTTTATAACTATTTTACTATCAGTAGAAGTGAATACACTAGAAATCCTCACATCTTTATTTGAAAAGGGATAGAATCCTTACCCAGGGAGACCATGTTCCCAACACTCTCCTTTCTAATATCCCGGTAGAGGTCTTTGTGAGCAGGAATCTGATGCACACTCTTTTTGTAGGAAAAACCTCTTGCCATGTGGACATCTTTCACTGGTCCCTGTAACACACTAAGAGTAATGACTACCAAAGGATAGGAAAGCCCTAGATAAAAACTGAAATCAAAGAACCAAGTATACATTATGTGCCAAATGAAGCGAAGGTACTATAAAGAATCATAAGAGAAAGGATCCAGCAAGGAGTCTGATTACTCAGAAGGCTGCGTGCAGTCTTTTCTGGAAAAGGAGTAATGGGGGAAAAGTCTCTTGGAGTAGGTACAGAGGTTTGAAGAAATCATTGTTACTGAATATCCTAGGAAGTTAGGCC
>NW_011494644.1:7666111-7725963 GCF_000754665.1 Bison bison bison
CTGATGCACACTCTTTTTGTAGGAAAAACCTCTTGCCATGTGGACATCTTTCACTGGTCCCTGTAACACACTAAGAGTAATGACTACCAAGATAACCACACAGGTTCTGAAGGATGAATGATCATGGATGAAGGATAGGAAAGCCCTAGATAAAAACTGAAATCAAAGAACCAAGTATACATTATGTGCCAAATGAAGCGAAGGTACTATAAAGAATCATAAGAGAAAGGATCCAGCAAGGAGTCTGATTACTCAGAAGGCTGCGTGCAGTCTTTTCTGGAAAAGGAGTAATGGGGGAAAAGTCTCTTGGAGTGGGTACAGAGGTTTGAAGAAATCATTGTTACTGAATATCCTAGGAAGTTAGGCCAGAGAGAACTGTTACAATTTACCTGGGACCCGATAGGAACTCGAGTGGCTGTTACTTCCTGATCTATGGTGTTCCATTCATTAGCAGGAGAAGGAACCCAGGGAGAAGGCCGAGCTGTAAGAAGAAAAGAAACTATTAGTGCTGTGGGCTCTGGCCCTTTTACTCATCTGCTTCTCCTTTTATGGATGGGCATGTATAAAAAAACCAACAAAATCGGTCATTTTCTCAATGAGTTCAGAACAATGCTCCAAACCATGAGCAGGGCTCACAAATGCAGATGCTTTTAGAAAGTAAGCAGGTAAAGTACATCATGAAAGGGGGGAGGTGAGGACTGTGGGGAACTGGAGAGCACAGGTCCAGTGTTCGGTTCTGGGTGATGCCTCCCTGTTAAAGACTATGGCCCTGCCATAGCCAGAGCTTCTAATGTTTTTCAAGATAAGTCAGAAAGCTGGATTTTTATGTACAATCTCAAGTCTTAAACCTTGAGAACTACAGACAAACAAAACCTCCATCCCCAAACTCTTTGAGAAACAAGTTTGACTTGGCACATGAGTTACCAGTTTGCAATCTCTAGCATAAATTCATCCCCTCTGAGTACATATTATCCTTATAAAGTTAACAAATATAGACACACAGTACTGAATATTACAGGCAAACGTGCCCCCAGAAAGGTGGAAGGAAAATAAATAAACTTATATAGTATAAGACAATCTGTAGTCTAACTTCTGCCCTAGCACTATCTAGGAAAACTTCAAAAATAAATGTTACTGTGGCCAAGAACTCAGAAGCTTGCTTTACTACTTTCTACGAAACCAAATGGAACCAATTCCTTGGAAACATATTATTTCCTTTGGCACACCTGGTTGAAATCCTATGTCATCTTTTAGAAGGCATTCACCTTTCTGAGATACTTATCCCTCAAATTTCCTGTCCTCCATACCTCCAGTAAGAACCTCCACAGACAAACTTTCCCACTTTAGGAACTCCTCATCATCCTGGAATAGCAAAACCCAGAAATACCATACATTTACCAGGTAAAGTAACTGACAGCATCTAATCCTTGTGAACACGGGAACTTTGATGTTGATGAACAAACACTGAAGAATCCAGAAACCATTAATATTTGCAAAGCATTTTATCATAACATGAATTTCAGGACAGATAAGGAGGTGGTGCCCGTAGCAGTGAATCTTGCCTCTTGATGAGGGATTGTGTAAATCAGATAGACTTGAAAGTTTAAAAATAACTATGCCATTGCGGGAGAAAGGAAACTAACATTTATTGAGCACTATTATGCATTGACTTTTTTTCTTCATTTTTTTATGACGCTTCTTTTAATCTATGCTAAAATCTTACTATCTTCCTTTTAGAGATGACAGAATGGAAAGTTCAAGGAGTTTAGCAACTTGACCAAGGTCACACAGATAAAGAATGGCTGAATTAGGTTTTGACCCAGATTTTCTGCTTCTAAAGCCTAATCTCTTAATCTCTATGCATTAATACAGAGGTTAATTAATATTACTTGCTCAGATCACAAAGAAAGAAGGGCAGAGAAAGGATATAAACCCATGCTTTTTTATACTGTGCTCTAGGTCCAGTGGTCTTTCCACTCTTAAGCCTGATACTACGCTGTAGGGGGTGGGGAGGATGGGTCTTCATTTCCTTGTATCTGACTTGATTTATTTATGTCCAGGGCACACATGAACATCAGTGGTCCCTTCTCTGCGAAGTCTTATCCCTCTCACATGTCACTTCTGTGATACCTTATTGTGAGTCACTTTTGAAAATAAATCTCATTACCTCTTCCAATCTTTCAAGGTGTTTATAGCCAGCTAAGAAACCATATACATGCAGGACTAAAACCCACAAGCTGATTGCAGAATGCAGACTCTTAAATAACATTAGGAGACCTTAAGGCCAGTCTGGACAATTTAAACTTTCTCAAATTTCATCTTAAGATCCCTTTTACTTGGACTTCCCTGGTGACTCAGTCGGTAAAGAATCTGCCTAAAATGTGGGAGACCTGAGTTCGATCCCTGGCCTGGAAAGATTCCCCGGAGGAGGGCATGGCAACCCACTCCAGTATTCTTGCCGAGAGAATTGCCATGGACAGAGGAGCCTCGTGGGCTACAGTCTATGGGGTCGCAAAGAGTCGTCACCCATATTCCCAACTCGTGAAACTAATGAAGTCCTTCTCCCCAAATATTCAATTTATTTTCAAGTATGTATCGAGAGGGCCCTACAGTGAACAAGTCAGAATGTTAGGGCTACAAAACAAATCTGCCACGGTCTCTGCATAGGGCATGCACTACGTTCTTCTTACCATTTTTGGGTAAGGGTCGAAGCTCTCTCTTTTGGTTCGGCTGCTCCTGGCGTCCTGAGTGGAGGCTTTCAGCTTCCTCTTGAGACATCACTCTGGGTTGGGGCTCCACTGGCTGTGGCTGAAAGTCTGCCACCTCCCAGGCTGCTCCAAGGGGGGCTTGCTTCTCCGAATGCACAGGACTGCTAACCTGGGTAATAAAGTCAATGCCATAATGGAAAAAGGGAGGAAAAGAGGGCCAGATCAGGGCCAAATTCCCCCATGAAAGATATCAAAGAAGGATAAAAGATGTGAAAAGGAGTGAAAATTTCATTCCATTCCCAATGGGACCTCTGAGGACATCGGGTCCATTGTGCTATCCAAAAAGTCTAGGCAGAAGGGAACCGGAGAGGGGGAATATACAGAGAGGGAAAGTCTGTTAAGAGTAAAATACAGAGCCTCCTTGTTATCAGAATACTGAGTATTCTGATACTATTAGGTTCACAGAGAAGTGAAAGTTCTCAGAACACTAATTCACTAGTGAAATGAAAACTTAGAAAATTAATCTTGACATTGAGTGTCTATTTCTGACCAGCACAGCAACTTGCTAATAGACAGGTCTTTACATAAATGCAAATCCCTTGGCAGGTGAAAGTGCAAATCTTGCAGGATTTCATGAGGTTAGGGAAAGGGCTGTTGAAAAACAATTAGACGAGCATGCAAAGTCACTGACAATAAGGATCAGAGATTAAAATGGAGAAGGGTGACAAGGATGATGACACTGACGGCACTTCAGAAGACTGGACTGGAATATTAAAGGATTACAGGAAGCCCTGGGATAACTGATGAAGTCCTTTCTTTTTTAAAAAAATTTTTTATTTTGAGAGAGATCAAAACAGCCCTCTTTAGGAGCAAGCTGCAGAAGTCAAATCCTATGAAGCATAATGTATTGTTCTCTCTAAATTTGGGGGAAACATTATGCAAAGATTTAAAACAAATACTCAGATGCATAATCTTTAGTGTCATTTGCAAGATAATAGTTCAACCAAAGCTTTCTTCCTATTTGATATGAAATTCTGATCCCTTTTAGGTAGATCTCCTTTAAAGGTCTTTCATTACTATTTATCCTTCTGTAATTTGCATTTTCTGCAATGCATCTCTTGTCCACTTTCCTTTCCACCCTCTCCTTGCTAAACATAAAAATTTGGAAAAGCCTCTCTCACCTGCTGTCTTAGTCCTCCAGTCTCTTTCTCCAAATGTATAACCAGGGCCACCGCCTCCTCTCCACTTTCCGGACACTGTTTCTGTGCCCACAGCTGAATCTTCTCCGGTAAAATGGTGAGGAACTGCTCAATCACCAGCAGCTCCAGGATCTGTTCCTTGGAACGCATTTCTGGCTTCAGCCACCGGCAGCAAAGTTCCCAGAGTTTACTGAAAGCTTCATGGGGTCCAGTCACATCCTCATAACAGAATTGTCTGAAGCATCTGCGAAAGGTCTCGGACTCAGAGCTATCCGATCCTTCCAGAGTGGGCTCTGATATCCACTCGGGCTCCTTTTCCACCTTCATTATGAGGCATCCTTCAACCTCCAGGGGCGCGTCGGTCTGAGGGTCCAGGGATGCAGCCATGCTCTAACCCGGTCAACCTCACGTCTGATTCGAAGGAGACTCAAAGAAGTCAAACCTCCGAGAGCCGCCTAATGGTTTTGGAAGTATGGGAAAGAAGGGAGGTGAAAACAGCAGTGTCAGCAGGAACAGGGTACCCTAAGCTGATTGCTCAAATCTATCCTAGGCCCTTGAAAAGGTGAACTTGTACTTTAAGGTCCAAAAACTCGGCCTCTTCTCGCCACAATATATGTCCCCGCGATGTAGTTTTTCAAGATTCATCTTTTAGTGCAATGTCTGAAACAGCGAGGCTAGAGGACCAGAAAATCTAGGGGACCGAGGACAGGAGGGCGGGGGCCGTCAGTGGGGCTGGGAGGGGGTGTGTCAGGGGCCCGGGGAGGCGAGGCCCGAGTGGGTGGGGCCGGGTGTGCAAGCCCCTCCCGGCTCCGGGTTCAAGGCTCTGGACACGGCGGCGCGTCCAGGCCGCTGCGGGCGGCTGGTAGGGGCCGGCGTTATCCGAGGCCAGCGTTTGGCTTTTCTGGCTCAAGGTGGCCTGGGCCGTCCTCAGGAAACTTCCGCACGCTGAGGAAAGCCGCGAAGCGGCCCTGCCCCTTAAGGGAGAGGAGCTGCGGGGACCAAACGACGCTTCGCAGTGTAGAGGCTACAGATTCCTCGCTGGCGGCTCATCCGCTCTGTTCCCGGACTGCGCGGGGGGCTCTGGGAGCCGCGGCCACGCATGCGCCGCTCGCGCCCGTGCGCCGTGGGGTTCAGGGGAGGCTCCCTCGCTAGCGAGGTGCTGGGGGGAGGGGGCTGCGCAGTGGACTCTCGCGAGAGCGCGCAGCGCAGTGACTCGCTGCTGAGACACTTTAGGAATGAGAAGGGGCGCGGCGGAGCTTACGCGCTGCGTCCGCGGGGCGGAGGGACACAGCACAGGCACTTTGCTGGGGGCGGTGGAACTGCACAAGAAAGGGGAGTGGGCGTCCTCGCTCAGCCGGGGAATCTGGGAGGCGGGGAGACTGTGAGGTGGAGGAGCGCTACTGAGGAGACGGTGGAGCGCTACTGAGGAGGCGGTGCAAAGTTCTTTCTGTCGCGCGGTGTGAGAACTCGTTTGCCTGGCGGAGGGTTCCGTGACCCGTTGGCGCTGTCGCGTGCTGGCGGGACTCCTGCGTGAGGCGATCGGACGGCGGGACTGCAGCCCTCGCGGAGGGACATGGCGCCGCACTGGCCCATCCCCTGTGGGAGCTGCTGTGAATATCTGCATCTGTAAATGTCCCATCAGTTGCCTGAAGTGCAGCGTGAGGGTCTACTCTGCGCCTGGGAGATTCTTACTGTCTCGGGCACCCAGCAAGTCTGCGGGGGGTGAGGGGGGTGCAAAAATTTTCGGAGGGGGTGTCGTCTCTGTCTCAGTCCCTCCAACGGGCTGCGGCTTCCTCCTGGTGGTGCCGGGAGGAGTTGTCCAGTCACCCAACTTATATGTGAAACCCCCGAACAGTGCCCACCCATCCATCCCTCTCTCCATCCTTTTACTGATTAGGTGCCAGGCAGTTTTAGGCATTTGGCATACCTCAGCGTGCAAAGCAAAAAAAAAAAAAAAATTCCCTGTGCTGGGGGTGGGGACTTGGGTAGATAGCCTTTTAGAAAATACAATTAGTGGCTTTTCTTTCTCAGAGAAAGTCTTAGTTAAATTTTGACATGCAGATTCTAACAGCCAAGAGACATTAGGTGAGACTGCTGCTGCTAAGTCACTTCAGTCGTGTCCGACTCTGTGCGACCCCATAGACGGCAGGCCACCAGGCTCCCCCGTCCCTGGGACTCTCTAGGCAAGAACACTGGAGTGGGTTGCCATTTCCTGCAATGCATGAAAGTGAAAAGTGAAAGTGAAGTCGCTCAGTCGTGTCCGACCCCCAGCGACCCCATGGACTGCAGCCTTCCAGGCTCCTCTGTCCACGGGACTCTCCAGGCAAGAGTACTGGAGTGGGGTGCCACTGCCTTCTCCAAGGTGAGACTCTACTGGGCATCTAGTATATACCAGAAGTTGTCTTTACACAGCTGGCTACAAAGTTTACTTTGCTTCATTTCTTTTGTCTCTTTAAAATAATTTTTATTGAGCCTCTTTTTTTTTCCTTTTCCAGACATAGTGATAGATGGTGAGAAAACAGCATCCCCTGCTGCTGTTGAGAGAGGCAGACATTACACAATGTATAGTTGTAACTGCGGCTGCCAACGAGAGGAACATGGTGCTGAGAGTCTGTGTATTAGAGGAAATGGCCTAGTCAGGAGGTCTGGGAAAGTTTCTTGAAGAGGTGAAGCTAGAGATGAGAAACAAAGGAGGAGTAAGACCTGACTAGGCAAAGTTTAGTTCTCATGGAAATCCTACAAGGCAGGTAAGATTACCTCTGTTTTAGAGTTAAGGACATTGACTCCTCAGTGAGGTGATATAACTGCCCCAGGTTACTTCAGACTTAAGTGGCCACCCACAATTCTGAGTCAGCTAAGAAATTAGGTCTTTTATAAGCTCCTTGAGCCATCTGGTGTTTTTAGGAGAAGCAAGTGTCACAAGCAGCTCAGGTACATTAGGGAGCAGTGGAGAGTTATAGCTCAAAGTTTCAAGTCTGCAGTGGACAGTTATAGCTCAGCTTCCTTAAAGGTACTCTTGGAGCAGAGGGTATTAAGGCTTGCCCTGCATTATCTGTTAGGAGCAGGGTTATACATTCTTCAGGAATCACTTTTTATTTTTTTGTGTGTGATCTTTCAGTGACACATGCATACACACCTGTATGTATGTGTTTAATGGAAAACTTCAAACATATAGAAGTGTGTATGTATGTTCATTGCTCAGTCATGTCTGACTCTCTGATCCCATGGACTATAGCTCACCAGGCTCCTCTGTCCATGGAATTCTCCAGGCAAGAATACTGGGGTAGATTGCCATTTCCTTCTCCAGGGGATCTTCCCGACCCAGAGCTCAAACCCAGGTCTCCTGCATTACAGGCAGATTCTTCACTGTCTGAGCCACCAGGAAAGCCCATATAAAAGAATAGAGAGAATTAACTCTCATGTTTTCATGCTCTGCCTTTAACAGTTAGTGATTCATGGTCAGTCTTGTCTTTCCTATACCTCTGTCCACTCCCCTAATCCTGGATTATGTTGAAGCAAGTCCCAGATACCATGTCATCTGTAACTGTCAGGATGTACTGCTAAAAGACAGGAACTTCCACCGTAAACATAACTTCAATATCATCATAAATGCTTCCCAACAGTATCAAAAATTCTGTAGTGTCATCTTTTAAAGATGTCTTATTTGTTTGAAAGGTGGTTTGGAAAGGAAAAAAGGGTCATAGATGCTGGACAGGTAAAAAGAACAAATGTTATTCATATTTTCTAGTTAGGTATTTACATTTACTTCAGTATGAAAATGTTGGCACCTTGGGAACAGAAGATCAAATTGTTGAAAAAGTAGTGAATCAATCTGGGTCAGTAAATGAAGCAGATCATGCTACTCAGAACCATCTTGGCAGAGTGGTTGTTTTCTTAATACCCAAACCCTAATGTCATGCTCTTCCCATGATCCCCAGAGGAACATTCATACCAGTCTCTCCTTGTTAGTACATCTGCTATCACAGCTGTTATTTTACAAGTAGCCCTGGAGTGACCTTTTGCACCATTTTCCTCTGTCCATGGTGCTGATATGCCAGCCTTTAGCCAGCAACTAGAGCAGCTATAACTTGCTTTTGGCCAATGAGATTTAATGTAGGGTTACCATAAAAGTGAACATTAATTGTATATTAAGTATATATTAATACATTATAGTTCCAAGAAATTCTATCAGTACTTATGCT
The DNA here is from genome assembly GCF_000754665.1 of Bison bison bison. Classification (NCBI taxonomy): domain Eukaryota; kingdom Metazoa; phylum Chordata; class Mammalia; order Artiodactyla; family Bovidae; genus Bison; species Bison bison. The sequence continues at coordinate 7,674,221 of NW_011494644.1, forward strand.
TCGTTAAAAAAATCCAAGCTGAAAGTGAAAAGTAAAAAAGTTGAGTATGTTTGTATTGGTGTGTCTATTTCAGACATAGTATAAATATTTTCAAATATGATTTCTTAACCAAATTATAACTAATTGAAATAAATTTCCATTTCACAGATTAAGAAGTGCCTCTCCCACTGGTTTGCTAATGATGGTCAGATAGTTGACAGAATAATAACCAATTAAATATTCCAGCTCTTTTCACACATTGAGTAATACAATAATGAAAAACTCTCAATTATTTCTTGATATGCATATGTAATAGTCAACGGTTTTTCTCTGCATCGCTATGAGGTGCTATGCTAGGCACTGGTGGGATAAGCAGAGACGTAAGACATAACTTTTTTATTTGGAGTATTAACAGTAAAATGGGGAAAATTAGTCATGGAATTGTCATATAAACCTGCCTGGGAAATCCCATGGACAGAGGAGCCTGACAGACACAGAGTCGAATGTGACTTAGTGACTAAACAACAAGAATAAATGTAGTGGAGGGATGCATGAAGGCCTGTGACAGTACAGAATATAGCCTCTCTGGCTACCAGGAAAACCTTCATAGAGGGAAGCTGAGGGATGTTTAGTATTTCAAAGATTGGCAAAACCATGAGCATGAGTGGTATTTTCATGTAATGGTGTGAAGTTGAGTGTGCCTTCCTTTGACCTTAGCTCAGGGGAAGGAAGTGATGAAAGATGAAGTTGTGCACATAGGTGTAGAGAGCATTTGAACTTTATGAGGAAGGCAGTGGAAAGTATGCCTGTTCTGTAGGAAGGTGAGGGCATCTCTCTGTCTTTGGGAGAAAGTCTGCTTCTGTATAGACTCCTGGGCCAGATCCACTGTGGAAACAGTATTCGAGAGAGTACTCAGCATAGAGGGAATTGAGTAAGATGATTTCTAGGGTCTGTTAATGTTTCTATATAATGTTTCATGCACCCATCCTTTAAACACCATCCTATTGTTCAGTTGCTAAATTGTGTCCAACTCTTTGTGACCCCATGAACTGCAGCATGCCAGGCTTCCCTGTCCTTCGTTATCTTCCCAGAGTTTGCTCAAACTCATGTTCATTGAGTCAGTGATGCCATCCAACCATCTCATCCTCTGTCATCCCCTTCTCTTCCTGCCCTCTGTCTTTCCCAGCATCAGGGTCTTTTCTGATGAGTCAGCTCTTCACCTCAGGTGGCCAAAGTATCGGAGCTTCAGCCTCAGTATCAGTCCTTCCAATGAACACTCAGGGTTGATTTCCCTTAGGATTGACTGGTCTGATATTGAAGCTAATTATGTTCTAGGTAAAGTGTTGAATACCAAAGATACAGTGGTGAAAGACATACATGAGTCTTGCCCTTAAGAAGCTTTCATTCTAGGTGGAGATTGGAGAAGGAGGAAAATAACATACGAGGAAACATAAATAAATAGCGTAACATCAGATTGTTATCAATGCTATGAAGAAAATAAATAAGATGATGGAATAGACTGTAACTAGACAGAGGTTACTTTAGAAAGGCTGATCAATGAGAGGTTTCTCTAAGGTTTGATATTTGTGAGCTGGAGTCTGAAGGATGAGATGGAACCACAGATATGCAGCTAGTGGAAGAGCATTTCTGGAAGGAGAAAAGGCAAGAGAATGAAAGACCTGGAGGTAGGAAAGCGTGGAGTGTTCACACCATTGAAAGGAGGGACTTCCCTGGCGGTCTAGTGGTTAAGACTGTGCTCTGCCAGTGCAGGCAGCATGAGTTCAATCTCTGGTTGGGGAACTGAGATCCCACATGCTGTGCAGCACAGCCAGAAGATTAAAAAAATAATATATTAAAAACATAAAAGCTGAAAGAAGACCAGTGTGGCTGGTGCATACTGAGCAAGGGGAGCAATGGGACCGGAGTGAGACGCAGTGTCAGGCAGGGGCCAGACCATGTTGCAGGAGTCTTGTAGGTCCTGGTAACTGATTCTAAAAATGGACATTTAAGGATTTTAAACTAGCAAGTGACAAGATCTGATGTACACTTTAACAAAATCACCCTGGCTGATGTTGAGAGTGAATTGAAGTGAGGTAAGAATGAAGGAAGAGTAGCCAAATCAGCCTCTAGATTTAGTTCTGGCAAAGGGTGATGGTGACTCAGATTTGGGAGTGACAACAAAAGTGGAGAGAAATGGTTGTGTTCCATATATTTTGAATGTAGAACTGGCAGGCTTGGAACAGCTTGGTTATGGAGCATAAGAGAAAGAGGAATTGAGGATGGCTCCTAGATTTTTTGTTTGAGGGTATTTGGGTTGATGGCACTACAGTATTTGATATGGGAAGAACTCATAGGGACCTGTTTTTTTAGAGTGAAGTGGCGGTGGGAAGGGGGGCTTCCCAGGTGGCACTAGTGATAAAGAACTTGCCTGCCAGTGCAGGCGACCTAAGAGACTTGCGTTCAGTCCCTGGGTCAGAAAGATCCCCTGGAGGAGCGCGTGGCAACCCACTCCAGTATTCTTGCCTGGAGAATCCCATGGATGGAGGAGCCTGATGGGCTATAGTCCATAGAGTCACAAAGAGTCTAACAGCCGGAAGTGACTTAGTATGCATGTGCAGTGATGGGAAAATCATTAATTCTTATTTGGTTGTGATATCTTGAGATCTTTATTAGAGACGTGTCAAGTAGACAGGTGGTGTACCTCAAGGGGGAGGCCTTGGTGAGGTCATCCTCATGTATTAAAAGCCATCAGACTTGAAAAGAACATATAAGGAAAGAGTATAGATGGAGTTGGATATGACTGAGCACGCATATACATGCACACCCATAGATATCGAAGGAAAGTGAAGCTTGGTTCATGCCCTAGAGCACCCTATCATTTAGCAGACAGTGAAGGAGAATTGTCATGGGTTGAATTTTGTCCCTTGCCAAATTCATATGTTGAGGTAGAGACATGCAGTACTTCAGAATGTGACCTTATTTGGAAATAGGGTCATTGAAGATGTAGTTAGTTAATATGACATCATACTGGACTAGGGGGGGCCCTAATCCATTATGACATTTGTCCTTATAAAAAGGGGACATTTGAAAATAGACACCCACACTGGGAGAAGTCCATGTGAAGACTGGAGTTTTGCTACCACAGTCAAAGGACTAGCAGAAGCTAGGAGAGAGGCCTGGACAAGATCCTTCCCTGGAGCCTTCAGAGGGAGCGTGACTCTGCTGACACCTTGATTTCAGACTTCTGGCCTCTGGAACCATGAATGATAGATGAATCCCTATCATCTGTTGAATCCCTCAGTTTGTGGTATTTTGGTACAGCAGCCCTAGCTGACTAACTAATAGAAGAATCTTGCATGGCAGACTGAGTAGAACTCACCAGAGAAGTAGAAGGAAAACCATTTGAGTGTGGTGTCATAGCAGCCAAGGAAAATAGCTGTCGCAAGAAGGAGAAAGGGGGCCATTTTTATTAAAGGCTGTTGAGAGATTAAATAGGAGGATTAGATTTTGCATTATATCTGGGAATTCTTGTCCCTCCCCACCCCAAACCGCTCATGTTTGAGATTGACATTCAGTATTCACCTGTTGATAATGTATCAGCTTGTTTTCAGTGTTAGAAGGGACTTGGTGTGCTGCCAGGTAGAGTGACCTGATAGTTTTTGTTCTGGTTTGAGTATTTCTCATTTCTCCTTAGAGTTGCAGTGTCATGTGTCCCTCCTTTGTGTTCAGTCACGACTTTGATTTGTAGGAAAAGATGGTTGCTACCTACTCCCCTGGAGCGTAAAAGTCTCAGTGAATGGACTGACCACTCAATTGCTTTGAACTGGGTTCTTTGATGACTCCATTCACCATTCACCATTCACTACTCACTGCTTCCTGTTTTGAATTTGGATCATCCCTGAAACCACTCCATCTTCATGGCCAATTCCTTTCTAAGCATCTTTTTAGCTCTTTTTTTCTTCTGTTCAGAATTTATGCTCCTTTGCTGTACTTTTTCTTGATTGTCATCAATGTTATGTATTTATTATTTAACAATATTTTTTCTTGGGTCATTTCTAGGAACTTGGGCTGAGAGCAGAGGTAGGCACGTGCATATGTTCTGACTGTGATATGTTCCTTTTCTGTGGATCAGTGTTGATTTTATTATCATGCTATGTTTGTGCTCATGGAGCACTGATGCCTCCTGAAATCCAGGGTCTAATCAGAGCTCACTGGCCAGTCTCCTTGGACATTTCTTCTGAACTGGGCTATTTGATTTGGATGCCCAATAAATGTAGCCTTTATTTATTGACTTAACAAATGATTTGTCAGTTATTTACAATTATGTACATACCGTAGTTGGTGATACAGAGAGATATAATATAAGGTCTCTAATAATGAATTCATGATCTACTTAGGAAAAAGAGCCATCCACATGAAGGATGCTAAATGGCAATGCAGGAATTAAGCAACATGAAGTCTTTTTTTGAAAGCTATTTCAGTTGCAAGTGAAGAAATCTAGTTTATATCATATTAAGTTAAAAAAATGTTAACTAATGTGTTTTAGTGTTTGAAGCAGTAGGCCTTCAATAAATATTTGTTGAGTGAAGGGAATTTGTTTCATATAACTGAAATGTCCAGGGAAAGTTTAAGTTCAGGCACAGCTCTATCCAGATTATGCCCTCAGGTATAATCAGGTATCTGATTCCTCCCTTTATTCAGCTCTGCTTTCTTCTGACTTGGCTTTATTTTCATAAAGGTTCTTTCCATCCTATGGTAGCTGTTGGTCTTTTGGAAGAGAGTACCTGCTCTTTTATTTTTTTCCCAATCCAGCAAAAATCCTGGGGCTGACATTGATGAGGTTGGTTGACTTGGGTCATGTGCCATTCCTCAACCAATCATTGTGACCAGGGGGATGGAATACCTGATGGGTTAGACCTGGGCCACATGTCCGTTTCTGGAGCTGAGCTTTCTGAGCCACTTCTGGGTCGGTAAACATGTCCCTGTACATGGAAGACAAAGAGAGACCAAAAAGAGGCAGCCACTCCAAATGGGTAGGTGGTGGGTGTAACAGGCAAGGGAACTGACACATAAGGCTTGGCTTAGGGGCCACAAGATGACTAGATCTCTGCACCCAGCCCCAGAATCTTACTAGTTTATGTAGAGGCTTTAATAGGGTTCTGTCATGAATACTGTCCAGATGGTTTCAACAACATACTGCTCTCTCAAGGCTCTGTCCTTGAAATGGCCCACACTTTGTGGCAGTGGGCAAAACATACATTCCAAAGACAAAGGAAGGGAGTGAGGAGCCTCTGATTAGTGGGGTCCAGCTCATGGGTGAACTGGCGGACATGTTCTCTTGGTGACTTCCTCTGACACTCCACCTAGCCCCCACTTCCACAGTGGGCCCTGAGTGGTCAGCAAGGGGTGTTGCCAGCAGGGAGGTGGCTTGTTGGGTGGTTATCTGGTTGCACTAGAGGCAGAAGCCACAGCAGCTGTAGAGGCACATACAAGAGAAAACACACACCAAGATAATGACTCTCAACATAAGTAACAGTTTTTCCCATCAAGAAGCCCATGATCTGAGCCATTGGTTTATTAAACCCCCTAGGCTAGGGGCTGGATCACTCAGGGCAAGCGCTTGTGTCCTCGTGAGGTTTGTTAAAGATGCTGCGTTAGCTGACTCATCCGGTGTGAACACACAACATTTTGTTTGGGTCATGGCACAGGTGCCGCCTTGTAGTAACAACATGCAAGGCCATCCTATTTTGTAGGACGGATTTCCTCACTGGACATACTTCAGTGTGTAGTAAGGACAGCCTTTGCTAGCTGTCCTAGAAGAGTTTCTGGGTGAACTTAGTAAGGGCTTCTGTGTGTGCTGTGATGTCCTCCAGGCCAATGGAGGGGATAAAGATGGAGGCCAGATGGAGTGTTACCAGTGGAAAACAGGATGTGCCCATCTGGCCTTGACCACAGGGAGTTTGGCAGCTTTTGTTACTGTGGGTGGATTCTCCCCTGGGCTCAGAAAAACCCAGGGTCACAGTGGCCCAACCACAGGTGGAAGCCATGGCCAAAGATCTGAGCCACACAGCCACTGGGTCACATTCCAGGTCATCTAGCAGATACGAGGTGTGACCAATTAGTGCCAAATCAGTCAGTAGCCCTTAATGTGACAGAATGACCACACAGTTCAGTGATCATCCCACACCCATGGTATAATTGTTTTTTTTGTCTATTTTATTTTTGGCTGCTCTGGGTTTTCATCGCTGCATGTGGGCTTTCTCTAGTTGAGGGGAGTAGGGGCTACTCTCTAGTTGTGATGCGTGGGCTTCTCATCGACGTGGCTTTTGTTAACCGCAGAGCCACAGGCTCTAGGGTGCGCAAGCTCAGTAGTTGTGGCACATGGGCTTAGTTGCCCCAAAGCATATGGAAGCTTCCTGGTCCAGAGATTGAACCCATGTCGCCTGCATTGGCAGGTGGATTCTTACTACTAAACCACCAGAGAAGTCTTGGCCCTTTCTTTTTAGACTGATTTTTCTGTTCCCAACATTGAATTGCCCAGGTGCTCAGATGTCCGCCACCTGGCATGGACCCAAGTGAACCCACCCCAAATTTGAGTGCAAACCAAATTTGAGAACCACCCATGACTCCAGTGATATTTTTAGGACTCTTCCTGTCAGCAGTTTGATGGCCTGGCTGTGTAGTTTGATTAACAGAAAAAGTGTGCTCTGTTCAGTGTTATTGATCGTAGGGGCCAGTGTTCTGGATCAGTGTTGGTGATATCAGATGAATGAAGAGTATTAGTCCTGGCTTGTCATTCCTTAAGGTACTGCTTTAGAGCCTTCCAGTCCCCTCCCTGGAGTGGTGATACCCACTATGCCAGTCCTGACGAGTTGAGATGGGTAGCTGCCCACACACCCAACAGGTGGATTGATTGGTTTGCCAGACATCAGGTGGGCCCACTGTAGAAGGGTATCTCCGTCAGGTGCCCATCCCATGACTGGAAACCACAGGAGCAGCAGAAGACCAAGGTCAATAAGACAGAAACATAGTAGGAACTTATATGGAGAGGTCTTCCCCTTCTGTAAGAACTGCAACTATGGCCTGACCCTTGGATGTTAATGTGGCTGCAGCATTTAGAACTTGACCCAGTTGTGCTTGTTAGGAAGGTAGCACTGTCAGGTGTGAGGAGATGGATCGGGGGGTGGGTGGGAAATGCCAGACCAGGACCTCACCTTCTCCCCTCTTTGATGGTACATGTTCCATTCCAGGGAGAGTACATTTCAGCTGGTCCGGCCTGCAGCAAGACAACAGGATCCTGGTGGAGACTGAGTAGTGCCCCCTCACCCAGGGGTGTGAAGAAATCCACCCATCCCAGTGGGATGTCCCCTCACAGATTCCAGTAGATAACACCCTTCCCAGGTGCAGCAGGGCTTGGTGTTCTCAGCACATTGATCCAGATGGGGGAGTCAGGGCAATGTCTGCCTCCAGAGACTGCCTACCCTTAGGGCATTGAGTTTTGGGGCAGGGGTCCCCTTACTGGCAGATAGGGCAACAGACCCTACTGGTTGTCATTCACATATATTAAAGGCTGGGACAGTACTTTAGTCCACCTGACCAGGGAGGTTTTACCTGTAAGTAATTTAATCTGCCTCTTTAATGTTTCCTCCTCCTTTTTTTACCGACACTGCTGCTGCTAAATTGCTTTAGTCGTGTCCGACTCTGTGCGACGCCATAGACGGCAGCCCACCCGGCTCCCCCGTCCCTGGGATTCTCCAGGCAAGAACACTGGAGTGGGTTGCCATTTCCTTCTCCAATGCATGAAAGTGAAAAGTGAAAGTGAAGTCGCTCAGTCGGGCCTGACTGTTAGCGACACTGCAGCCTGTGGCTTATAGGGGAGGTGGGACCTCCATTTGATGTCATGTTCTTTTCCCCAGTCTTGCATATCATGACCTTTGAAAAGTGACCATTGATCACTGATTTTTTTTTTTTTTTTGACGAGGGTAGTCAGTTTCTCTAATCCCCTAGTGGTGGCTGCCTGGTTTGCATAGTGACAGAGGAAAGTTTGGGTTAGGCGAGATACAGTAACCACACAAAACAAGGCATATTTAGAGCCCTTACTCAGAGGGAGGGGCCAGTATAATCAATCAGTCTTCCAGTCCCTTGCCAGTTGGGAACTCCAGTGGATGACCCTAGACTTTTGCAGCTGCCTTGGAAATATTTGGAACACACAGGTCATGCTGGTATGGCATTAAACACGCAGGTCATGCTGTTCCAGCATTAACCAAGTCACTGTATTTCAGGGGCATGCAGTTATCCTTGGCAGTGCACCATCCCACACAGGCACTACTGTGGTCACTTTTTCTGTGCACCCATCTGTTGTATCTATTGAAGGATCAGCTGCCAGGGCTTGCACCTAAGCCACGTCAACTTCTGGTTGCCCTGGGGTGTTGGCACACTCTGAGCTAGGATCTGGAGGACAGTGAGGACTGACTCAAGCTCTTAACAGGCAAACTCAAAGGACTTTGCACATATCCTGACTCCACAAGGGCTTATTCATAATCAGCCATCCCTCAGCTTTCCATTTTCTAAGCTGTGGGGTCAATCCCCTTAGAACAGCCCAACTGTCAGTGCAAAGGGCTAATGACTGGAGCTCAAGTGTGTGCGTGTGTGCGTGTGTGTGTGTGCGCGCGTGCTCAGTGGCTCAGTTATGTCTGATTCTTTGTGACCGCTTGGACTGTAGTCTGCCAGGCTCCTCTGTCCATGGAATTCTCCAGGCAAGAATACTGGAATGGGTTACCATTTCCATCTCAGGGGAGCTTCCTGACCCAGGAATCGAATCTGTGTTTCCTGAGTTTCCTGCATTGGCAGGCAGATTCTTTACCACTGCACCTGCTGGAAGTGATCACCAAATGCTGAGTTCAGCCCTCTGGCAACTGCAGTCCATTCCCGTTTCCCTCCAGATGGTGTCAGTGTTGGGCTGAAGAGCGACTGCAGTCCATGTGGACGGGTCACCACCCCAACCGGACTCGTGCAACAGGCATTAGCAGGAATCTCCCTGACTCCCTCCCTACAGACTACAGGGTTCTCCCCAGGATTGGGGGCAGGAGCATTTGGAGGGTCTCCACACTCTGCAGCGCCTGATAGCATGTGAGAGGACTTACATACAAGGCTTGTCTTAGTGCCTGTGGATGAGTAGATCTTGGTACCCACCCTAGAATCTTAGTAGTTTATATAGAGGCTTTGATTGGGTTCAATCATGTATTCAGTCTAGTTGGCCTTCTACTGCACATTACTCTCTCAAGGCTGTATCCTTGAAGAGCTTTCACTGTATGACTGGAGGACAGGATGTCTACTTATACTTCAAGGACAGGGCAAGGGCCTGAAGAGCCTCTGATTGCCCTGGTCCAGCTCGGAGGTCACCTGGTGGTCATGTCCTTTTGATGACCTCCTCCAACAGCCGCGTGGACCAAGAGTTTGGAAGCATTTTTTTTTTTTCCCAAAGAAAAAAATCAGGTAGGTATTGCTACCAGAGGGAAGAATAAAAGATGCTACCCAGGTAAAACCAATGACGTTTGCTGTCTTACAAGGCTTGAGTGTAAGGAGTGCCATAAGATAGTGTTTAATTCCACCTGATTGTATAAAGAGAGCCATCAGTTCAAAGGATTTGGAAGTGGGCAACAAACTTTCTGGAGGAAACAAATTTAGTTAAGCTTGAGGAATGAGTAGGAATTGACTTGATAAAAGGAATTCTAGAGGTGACTGAGTGGAGTACAGGCAAGGGATCAGAGTGACCCGAGTGTATAAGTTGGTGAAGGAGGGAGGTTGGAAGTGCCAGAATGCAAAGATGACCTTGACAAGATACCTGGAGCTACAAGAGCTGCAGACAAGCCTTCAGGCAAAGTTGGCTTATGCCAGCCCATGGAGTAGTCTCCACCCTCATCTCTATGCCTGGATAACAACCCTTCCGGGTTCTATAGCCGTTGCCTCTGGAGTTCTGGTAACACCTGCTAATGCTCTGTGATGCTGCTTCCTAGTTGTTAGCACAGTCTGACGTCCGTTTATGCCCTCCTGTGACCAGCTTAGCTCACCTCTTGTAATTTACTGTGCCAAGTCTTTTCAGCCTAAGGGCAAGAAAAGTTTGCTGCCGACCTTTCCCCCCTTTCAGAGTAAGCCAATGGACGAGCTTACTCCAGCATTGTCAAACAGAAGAAAAATCCCTGCCAATCAGAAAATCAAGTGCACAAAAGCAAGTAGCAATTTGTAAGGAAATCAAAGCTCCGTGGGTGCAAGTCACATCCCTATGGTACCTCAGCTTTGCCTCTGTGAGTCCATAGGGAGACCTAACACTGTCCTGAGGTATTACCCAATCAACCAAGTTTATGCAGACAAGGAGCTTAGTTTCCCGAAGGAAGGGAGACTAGGTTGCGGCTTGCAGAACAGCTAAGTGTATTCAGTTTTATTATGAGCCAGGTTTAGTTTGAATTAGTTACTGTATAGATGTTAGTTAATTTCTTTCTTGTGCCAACACTGGGAGGCAGATGCTATTATTCCTAACAAGGAAATGGAGGCACAGAGAAGTTAAGTAATGTGCCTAAGGCATTCTAGCTGTGGAGTGGAGGATCTTGGGTTCAGATCCGGGTGGTCTGAATCAGGAGCTGTGCTAAGGAGCATGTCACTTTATGCTGTAGCTAACTCTGGTACTTTAACCAAGTGACCAGAAAGGCAAATAAACTCAACTCATTATAGAAAGGACTTTAATGTTCCTCATAGCTGGTCAGGAAGGGCATTAGAGTCCAGAGGCTGCTACCAACATTTCTGTTTTATGTGTATTATTTTTCAATCAGGCTAAGGTTTTACTTTCATAGACACCAAGAAGTCCCCTTTATCTTGGCATCCCTCCATTCTTATTTAACAAGAGCTCTAGACTTCTTGTGGAGAAGGCAATGGCACCCCACTCCAGTACTCTTGCCTGGAAGATTCCATGGATGGGGGAACCTGGTAGGCTGCAGTCCATGGGGTCACTAAGAGTCAGACACAACTGAGTGGCTTCACTTTCACTTTTCCTTTCATGCATTGGAAAAGGAAATGGCAACCCACTCCAGTATTCTTGCCTGGAGAATCCAGGGGTGGGGGAGCCTGGTGGGCTGCCATCTATGGGGTCGCACAGAGTCAGACATGACTGAAGTGACTTAGAAGCAGCAGCAGCAGCTAGACTTCTTGTGCACCTACTCTTTTTAATCTGTCCTGATAAGACCCATTTGCCCTGATTTCTCACATTTTAATTTTTTTTTTTTTTTTTAGAGCAGGATACCTAAAGACCATGAAATCCTGTGGCTAATATTGACCAACTATCACAGGATAAATTTGATACATTACCACACTCTGAAGACCCTGTTCACATCAGGGGGGAAGTTGAGGAGGAGGGACAATGGAAATGAAGGGGTAGAGGACCCCATCTTGCCCCACTTGTGGGGATGGGGCTAGATAAAGGGACAAAGTGACTAGGTGGAGACCAGGACCACTGGCTGGAATACTATGAGAGTTTCCTATAGGAAATGCAGTAAGCTTTCAAAGATGCTTGGAAACAGAAAATGGCAAATGACTACCTTGGCCAAATGGGCCTGGGTTTGAGTCTGCAAACTACCACTTTCCACTGTTGGCCTAGAACCGAAATCATCTCATCCCATGTGAGCATGAGGGCTGACCAGCATCTCTGAGTTGAGCAAACTTGTCTGTCTTGTCACTCGGGACGTCTGCTTATACAGAAGGTTGAGTACCAACCTGGGGTTGAGATTCTGATGATGGAATACTGATTTTTCCTTCTTATGTTGTTGTTCAGTCACTAAGTCATGTCTGACCCTTTGAGACCCCATGGACTGCAGCACGCCAGGGTTTCTTGTCCTTCACTATTTCTCGGAGTTTACTCAGATCCATGTCCATTGAGTTGGTGACGCTACTCAACCATCTCATTCTTTGTCACCCCTTCTCCTCCTGCCCTCAATCTTTCCCAGCATCAAGGTCTTTTCCAATGAGTCAGCTCTTCACATCAGGTGGCCAAAGTATTGGAGCTTCAGCTTCAGCATCAGTCCTTCCAATGAATATTCAGAGTTGATTTCCTTTAGGATTGATTGGTTTGATCTCCTTGCTATCCAGGGGACTCTCAAGAGTCTTCTTTAGCACCATTGTTTGAAAGCATCGATTCTTTGGCATGCAGCTTTCTTTATGGTCCAACTTATGAGGCTGGCTGTCTTTCAAACTTCTCAGTGATTTTGGGGTCAGAAGTCCATCTGTGTTATCATATATGTGACTGATTTTGTACATATCTCCGGGGCTTGACTAGGGCTATGTGAGTAGACACTTTCCTACCCAACTATGTGATCTGAGAATGGGCTAGTGGGTCATTTTCCAAGTGAAATGCAATCTATACCAGTTCTCTGTGGTTGCTGAGAGGATAAAACGTGTGGGGCTGTTGGCTAGTCTACTAGCTTGCCATAAGTAAAGTCTACCTGAGAATGAGGTCTGGCAGAGGAAAGCAGGGCCAGAAAGTGGAGAAGGTGTCAAAGTGCTCCATAGTCATCATTTGGGCTCATAGACCTGAAGCCAGAGGCCTGATTTTTTAATATTTTGAGCCAGTAAATTTCTTGTTTTGCTGAGGTCACTTTGAATTAAATTTCTGTCACAAGCCATACATTTCTGACTAACATGCAATTAGGCCTGATGCATGTTGTCTCAGGTAACTTAGATATTATAATGTCCATTTTACAAATGAGGAAATGGAGGTTTGGAGACCCAGGTAATTTGCATGAATATTACAGGTAGTCACTGAAAGAGCTAGGATTTGACACAAGGCCGATCTTGAATCTGAAGAGAATGTACTTTCTCTAAACCTTTGAAAATGTTTTCAGGTTTGGTTTCTTTTAGAAACATAAGCATCTGTGCGTCAAAGTCTCCTTTAGAGAGGCTACCTTCCTCATGCTTGGTTCTAGAATTTAGTCAGTGCATCGTCGGCTGACTGGAGTAGTTGTTTATACAGTCTATGAGCTTGCAGTTTATGGTATTTTGTAATTTTGTTTTCCCTGTCGTTTTGCTAATGCAGCTTTGTGAGCAAACATTGCCTATGATTTAAATCTGCCACAGTAATGAAACTCAATGAGCACACACACATACACACGTTTCCTCAGAACAGTCCACAGCTCTCTGATTAATCTCATGTGTAAAGTACAGTGTTTATACAGGAAATCAGCAGGTGGCAATTAGCATCTTTGAAATTATCTGGGAAACACAACTGGAGCTGCCACTTCAGGATGGAAACATAGCAATAACCAGCAAAGTGACAAACCCCCTAGGAGCTGGGAATGAATCGGGCTGGGAGCCGGGGCTGCTAGGCACACAACAGCTGGTGGGGCAGCTCGGTGTGGATCACAGATTGTGTGCCAGCCTCTTACTTTTCCTCCTGACAGTCAATAAGCAGTCTTTGGGTAGAGACATAAAATAGTGGCCTGATAGGCAGACCATCGTAGAACAACCTTCAAAAATACTCACCCCCGCCCATCCCCCCCACCCCCCACCAAATCCTCAGATCTTAGTCTAGGTGCAGACAGACACTGGTGCTACTACTGTATGAGTTGTTAAAATATTGAACTATTTCCATGTTGGTTAGTAAACAGCTGCTGTCTTGAGCTTGCTAAGTGGCATCCCACTGCTGTTTTCCCTGGGACCGCCTCAGCTCTCTAGGATTCACTGATCAAAAGCTGAAAGCCTGACTCCCACTCCAGTGCTGAGTTCAGGGTCCATTCTGATTGGTCTGTGCCTGTGGTGTCTGGTCGTTAACTATTTGAAACATCATCCCACGGGATTTTCAGGGACCACTGCAGAAGACAGATTCAGAGGATGGGTTCTGGAGAAGGAAGAGGAATTAGTGCATGGACTGTCTTATGCTTGAGATGCTCTTTCTCAATAGCTGAAAAAAAATTCAGTATGTATATCTTTGCCTACATCTCTGCCATCTCTTTATCTCTATCTCTATCATTTCTTGCGTATTAAGTGTCAGTGAATCCCAACCTTTGCTCTTCCAATTGCAAGCAATATGACCTCAGACTCAGAATCAATGGCAGTCATTGGTTCTCAACCCTGTGTGCACATTAGAATCACTGTCGGGAGCTGTAACTACAAAATACAGATGCTTGGACCCCATCCACAGAAATTCTGATTCTGTAGATCTGACATGAGGTCCAATCATCAGAGTGTCTTTTTCAGAATCACTCCTCAGATGATTTTTAAGGGGCCATTGTACTACCAACAAACTTTTCTAAGCTTCAGCTTTCTCATGTAATAAAAAATGAGTACCAGTGTTGAACTCTGCTCAATGTTATATGGCAGCCTGGATGGGAGGGGAGCTGGAGGGAGAATGGGTATATGTATACATATGGCTGCGTGCCTTTGCTGTCCCCTGAAAGTCCCCTGAAAGTATCACAACAGTGTTAGTCGGCTATACTCCAGGATGAAATAAAAAGTTAAAAAACTGAGTACCAGTGCTTGTTTCGTGAGATTCAATGAAAAAAGGTATGGAAGACTCTTTAGCAGAGGGTGTGGCACGTAATCTTGTGTTAGTTCTGTTAGTAATTCATATTCAGTACTTTAAAAAGCAGTTTTTATTGTATTATTTTGTAAATAATTACAGTGGTAACAAGTAAATTCATCCTAGTTATAAACAAATAACAGAAAGAGTAAAAAGTGATGAAAGGTATCCTTACTCCCTGTGTGCACAGAGGTGGACATTGCCACATTCCTGTGTGCATCCTTCCAGAAATTTACTTTCGCTTTTGTTTATGTGTCTTTAAAGATGTTGTTCAGTCGCTTTTTGTGACCGCATGAACTGGAGCATGCCAGGCTTCTCTGTCCTTCACTATCTCCCAGAGTTTAGTCTTTAATGTAAATAGAGCCATTTACACTGTTTGGTGACTTCTTTCTTTTTGCTTAGCAGCAGGTCTGTATACCTTACAGGTCTCTCCATGTCAGTAAGTAGGCATGTACTCTGTTATTTTAACAATTGCATCTCTCATATGTATAATGGATGCACCATAACTTAACCTTTTCCCATATTTATGGGCAAATATTTTAGAGAGTTTCTAGATTTTCACTCCAAACAAATCTGCAGTGAATACTTTTGTCTAGGCATTTTTGTGCACAGGGGTGAGTTCTCTTTAGATTATCCCTATAACTGATATTACTGGGTCGAAGATGATTGCATAAAATGATGTTAAGTTTTGCTAAATTGCTCTCCCAAAAGCTGTGCCAATTACATTCCTAATGAAGAATGAGAGTGCTGGGGACTCCCCTGGTGGTCCAACGGCTGAGACTCTGTGCTCCCAACGCAGGGAACTAGAGCCCACATGCCGCAACTAAGAGTCCTGCATGCCTTAGTGAAGACCAAGATCCTGCATGCTGCAGTTAAGACCCAGGGCAGCCAAATAAATATTAAAAAAAAGAATGAGAGTGTTGATTTTTCCATCCCTTTCATCTCCCACATTTAAGGGAGTTATTTTCATTTGTAGGAATGCACAGCCCATATTTGCGTAGCAGGACATAGAAATAGTAAGTCTCCATCTTTTGCATTTCCCTGATAAATAATGATGTTGAGCACTTTTTCCAGTGTTTATTGATATACGATATTTCTGTTCAAGTGTTTCACTTGAAAAAAGTAGGACTTTGAGCCTTTTGAATTTCAGTCTATGGTTCATTTAAAATTCATGTTTGTGTATAAAGGAGACAGAGGGAGGAAGTTCTTTTTATTTTTTCCCTAATTGTTCAGCATCATTTGTTAAAAATTCTTCTCTTCATTGCATTGACTTGACACCTTTGTTTAAAATAAGTGGATTGAGTAGGTGTGAGTCTTCTTGCTTTTATTCTGTTCCACTGATCTATTTCTCTATCCTTACTTTGAGTCTTTGTCTTTTAATTGGAGATTATTGATGTACTTTGTTGACTGCCTGCTATATATCCTCATTTCTTTAATTAGGCCCGAACTTTCTTGGTAAAAAAGGGAAGGATACAAAAAGCAGATAAGGCAGATGACTATCCAGCCACTAGTAAACTAGTTCACAAAGCCATCAGGAGAATGAGCCTGCTTATTGTTAGTGGGGGTTTCCTTCTACTAATCAGTGGTCACCAGATAAAAGGATTATGCAAATGGATTTGCCAACGTTTTCTACCTTAGTTCTGACCATGTCAGTGAAAGAATAGGGCTGCAGTAGCTAAAAATGTCTGGGGCTCACAGCTTCGCCCAGCTTCCTTGAGTTTATAGCCCAAGCCCATCTCTCTCTCTCTTAATCCTTTGCTAATTGCTCATAAACCTCCCAAACCACTTGCCAGACCTTCTGCTAAAGTGGAACTGGCTAGACCATGTGCTATTCTACTGGTAATTGCTGCTTATTCTGCCCATGTCATTGGCATGTGACTTCTAATTATAATATCATTATCAATAAAAGGAGACCCTCTGTTTTCATTTGCCAGGACTGCCATAACTACCGCACCCTGGGTGCCCTGAACAACAGAGATTTACTTGCTCATGGTTCTGGAGCCTAGAAGTCTGAGATCAAGGTGTCCATAGGATTGGTTTCCTTCTGGACCTGTCTCCTTGACTGTGGATACCCGTCTTTTCCCTGTCTTCACGTGATCTTCTGTGTGTATCTGTCTCTTATCCCTTTTCTTAGAGGAATACCAGTCATACTGGATCAAGACACACCCTTATGACCTCATTTTAACTTAATAGCCTCTTAAAACACCCTATCTTGAAATACAGTCACATCCTGAAGTATTAGGGGTTAGGACTTGAACATATGATTGGTGGTGGGAGGGGGACACAATTCAGCCCATAACACTCTCTGGGTGGTCAGACATGGCTTTGGCCCCATTCAGTCACAGCTAGACCCCTGGCTGAACCTGGCTAGATTCAGCTGTGGTTTGGGCTCACCTCATCTTTGTGGTCCTAAGAATATACATCTCTCTGTTCTATCTTCTTCTCAATTCTTTTTCTCTTAAGATCCTCCCTGAATTCATGATTTGAGTTTTATTGTTATATATATAACTGGAGAAGATATTGGCACCCCACTCCAGTACTCTTGCCTGGAAAATCCCATGGATGGAGGAGCCTGGTGGGCTACAGTCCATGGGGTCGCTAAGAGTTGGACATGACTGAGTGATTTCACTTTCACTTTTCACTTTCCTGCTTTGGAGAAGGAAATGGCAACCCACTGCAGTGTTCTTGCCTGGAGAATCCCAGGGACAGGGGAGCCTGGTGGGCTGCCGTCTATGGGGTCACACAGAGTCGGACACGACTGAAGTGACTTAGCAGCAGCAGCAGCTATATATAACATAGCCAAAGCTTTTGTCAATTTATTTTTTAAATATGTTTCTCTCATTTAATAAAATAGATTAACCTTTGGATCCATTTGCCTTTTAAGTTTTGTATCTTTTTATCCCCATCACACTTTATGTTTCTGTTTATGATACTTGTTCTTTGTCTCCCTCCCCTATTCTGCTGCATATTATTGCATTGATTGAGTTTCTTTGGTTCATTTTTTTCCATATTGGGTTTTTAGAAGTTATAGATCCTATTCTGTTCTTCAGTGGTTGCCCTAATATTTTAACACATTAAAAACTCATCACTAAATTAGAGCACAATGTGGGGGAAAAAAGCTAAGCAATATAGAAAGGAGGCATAACATGAAAAGCAAGACTTTTCCAGATCCCTGACTCCATTCCTCAGCATAATCTACTTTTGAACCATTTCTCTTTTGAATTATTATGCTTGTTACTTTCATAGCAAATAATTTTTTATACTTTTTACTGTTTTTATTTGTTATATACAGACAGTATTTATTGAAGCTCTATTTTGAAAGTTAAGGGATAGTCTTATCTTACATATATACAATGGAATACTACTCAGCTATTAAAAAGAATGAAATAATGCCATTTGCAGCAATATGAATGAATTTGGAGATTATCATACTAAGTGAAGTAAATCAGACAAGAGAAAGACAAATATCATATGATATGGTTTATATGTGGTACTTTAAAAAATGATACAAATGATTGTATTTATGAAACAGAAGCAGACTCACAGACAAAACAAATTTATGGTTATGAAAGGGGAAAGGTTGCAGACAAGGACAGATTGGGAGTTTGGGGTTGACATATATACTACTGTATTTAAATAGATAACCAACAAGGACCTACAGGGAACTCTGTTCAATATTCTGTAGTAACCCAAATGGGAAAAGAATTGGAAAAGATTAGATATCTGTAGATGTATAACTGAATCACTTTTCTGTACACCTGAAACTAACACAACACTATATTAATAAATCAACTATGTAGTCCAATATAAAATAAAAATTAAAAAGTAAAATAGTTTCAGATTAAAAAACAAAAGAAATGCCATAATATCTTTGTGAAACCAGTGATAATATGGTCAAACCTATGGAAAATTTCTTTAGA
This sequence comes from Bison bison bison, assembly GCF_000754665.1. Classification (NCBI taxonomy): domain Eukaryota; kingdom Metazoa; phylum Chordata; class Mammalia; order Artiodactyla; family Bovidae; genus Bison; species Bison bison. The sequence goes on from NW_011494644.1 coordinate 7,692,680, forward strand.
CAAAGGAATAAAGTGAATAAATCTTTGTCAAAAGGCAAAAAAAAAAAAAAAAAAAAAAGGAAAAAGGAAATCTTACTTAAAAGTCCCCACCTCCAAATTTAACTAGCTAATTATTTATACTTCTAGCAATTATTCCTCTAAAGTTAATATGATCTACAAACTTTAATTTATTGTTCCAATATCTATCTTCAGACAATATCATCTGATACTATCAAAGATGTAGAAATTAGTACTCCTACATTTTTTTGCTCTCCTCTGGCTCCCAACTTCTGTGTATTGCCACTTTCATAATATTTATATTTTGCTAATAGATTTAACACAGAAATAATTGAAAATGAATAAATACATGTATTATTATGGTATGATAAATATAATATAAATATCTTTCATTCCAGAGCTAAGTACTATGATTGGACTTGTCAAAAGGAAAATAGGATCTTATGCTGCTAAACATGTATGCTTGAAGGTAAGTGTTCCGTGGCATCAAAATAAATTGGATTATCTTTTCTTAGAATCCATCAATTGCTCAAAAATCACTTCACACTTAGGTTGGCTTTATATTTAGACTCTAACTTCCTTATATAGCTTTCTTTGGGAGAAAGTGGTTCTGGAATTTCTAATTGCCTTTCTTTTTATTTTTCTCTCTGTAGCTCAAGAAGCTTGTCTTTATAATTTCCCTAAGCATAACCATATTTCTAACAGATGTCCAACTCCACTCTCTGCTGAGTATGGTCTTTTTTTACAAAGACATCTCCAGCTCTGCCAGAGGCCTCTGACTTCCACCTTGGGTTTAAACTAATTGTTTTGCAACCTGCTACACAAATGTCTAGGGGGTCTCCCTTTATGTATTGGGCTTCCCTGATAGCTCAGCTGGTAAAGAATCTGCCTGCAATGCGGGAGACCTGGGTTTGATCCCTGGGTTGGGAAGATCCCCTGGAGAAGGGAAAGGCTATCCACTTCAGTATTCTGGCCTGGAGAATTCCATGGACTGGATAGTCTACAGGTAGCAAAGAGTCGGACACGACTGAGCGACTTTCACTCACTTTATGTGTTACTAGGTTAGAGCCATTGTATCTTAGATGCTATGTTTTCCTCTTTTTTTGAAAAAATGAGCGCTTTTTTTTTGTTTTTAAAAGAATGAGTACCAATTTTCTGACTCCTTGAATGTCTGAAAAATAACTTTATTTTATAACATTTTATGTGTATTTTGGCTATTCATAGATTTACATTTCCTTACTGTGGGGAAAGTTTTCCCTTACTATTTCTTTTATTATTTTATCCCCTCCATTTTCTGTGTTTCCTTTTTCTGAGCTACTGACAGACAAATGGCAGAAATTCTGTATTTATTCTCTACTTCTCTGAACTTTATTTACGGAAGACTTTTAATCTTTTTGTTCTTTTATGTTCATTCTGGGAGTCTCTTAGTTTGATCATAAATTCAGGCTCTTAGCTCCGTGATTCTGTGCTGTCCATATATTGTCAAATTATAGTGAATATATTTTATAAATTTCCAAGTTTTAATTATTTAAAGTTTAAATAGTTTTAATAATTATTTTTCTTAACAGGAGTTTTAAATATGATTTTAAAAAATAATTTTATTTATTTATTTTTGGCTCTGCTGGGTCTTCATTTCTTTTTTGGGTTATTCTCTAGTTGTTGCAAGTGGGGACTACTCGCTGGTTGTGGTGCTTGGGCTTCTCATTGCAGCAGCTTCTCTTTTTGCAGAGGCCTGCGGACTTCAGTAGTCGTGGGTCCTGGGCTCTAGGACACTGGCTCAATAGCTGTGGCTCACAGGCTTAGTTGCTCCAGGGCATGTGGAATTTTCCCAGATTAGGGATTGAACCTGTGTCTCCTGCGTTGACAAGTGGATTCTTTACCACTGAGCCACCAGGGAAGCCCTTTAATGTGGTTTTAATGTGTTTTTAATGTGGTTTCTTATTGAATATTTCTGAAACTATTAATTATAGAATTTAACATTTTCTTTTGCCTCTCCAACTAACTGTCATTTTTTAGGGGTTAGTTTTCTCTTTCATGGATTCAAAGCTTTTTTATGGCATTAGTTTTCTTCATAGGTTGGACTAGAGCTAGAAGTCTGGACTCCACATAATTTTCTCTCAAAACTTCATAGACATTGCTTCTCTGTCTTCTGATAGTGTTGTTAAGAAGTCTGATGATATTATGATCATTTTTTTCTTATATGGGTAACTGGTTTTACATTTTTTAAATTTCTTGGAGCTCTTAGGTTATTCTTTTTGTCAACTGAAAGGTAAGCATACCTTCAGGAATCACAAAAATATTTGGGAAATAATGTTATTAAAAAGTAGGTAACAAATTGAGTAAACTGAAAAAACTAACACATAAGAAACAGGAAAATAGGAAATATGGGATAGAAAGACTTTAAAATACAAATAACTCATATTTTAAGAGTTATTGGACAAGAAATAGCATTCACAAAACATTTTATAGGCTGATATGAAAAAGAAGCACTAAAGATCTTGAAACGAGCACACTGACATTAAAAAAATCCCTCAAGATAGACTAAACCATTGAAAAGACACCACTGAAAACAAATCTGTGATGGTTTGTCCCAAAGTGCAGTACAAATGGGCAACAAAAAGGAAAGAAAAGAAACTATGAGGCAAAAGTTAATATGGAGGATGAATCTAAAAGTCCCTGCAAAGCAATTTACCAATGATTTCAAATTTGTGAGGCAAAGCAGTTTTGAACTCAGACTTACATTCAGCTAAACCAGCATCACATGTGAGCTTCTCATCCAGCTGGAAAAGGAATGAGAGATTCTTATCTGTGAACTTGGGATTTCTTGCTGATTTGTTGAAAAGATCTGTTTTTATACCTGTAGCATCCTTCAGTGCATATTTTGGACTCTAATTTTCTCTCCTCTCTCTCTTTTTTTTTTTTTAACATAAAAAAGACATACCCAATAGTCTTTTTATGTTTTAGAAACTGAATTCTTCAATTTGTGTGTGTGTGTTTTTAAAATAACAATTCTGAAACTGTTTTATGTGTATCCCAAAGGAAATATATTGTGAAAAATGAGAGACAAGCTTCTCACTGCCAGAAAAACGGGGGGAAATGTGGAAAAAGGAAAGGGTTGAATAAATCCAGTGGTGTTGGATTCGACCTGGAAATATCCATGTGAATTCATGGTTTTAAATATGGGTAGAAAAATACAGAAATAAAATAGTAAATAGTATTATGTATATATATATATGTCTTTCTTTTCTATCTAATGTCTGAGATGGTCTCATAGCAGTGACAACCCAGTAATAATGAGTACACCTAATACTCATATCTTGGTATCTAAATCCCATTCTCCAATAAAAAGAGTCAAGATGTCTTGGAGAAATGTGTGACTCCAAGGCAAGGGTAGGGAAAGTACAGTATTAACTTGGAATATCATATACCAGCAAGCAAGGAAAGTGCTCAGATGATGGGGACATGGGAAAAGGCCTCAGGAGTCAGTTTTAAGAGTCTCCCACTGACCAAATCTGGGGCGGTTTGAACAACAAAATAAATAATGATAGTTCTGGATGATGAGTAAAATAAGAATCCATGAGTCCATATAGATATTACTATATGAAAAAATAAATGGTGAGGAGGGAAACATTTTGCTTACAGTAGAATTCCAACAAGTAAATCTATTAATAGAAGCCATGAGGGAACTAGAAAATCACCATTTGGCAATAACCAGAGTAATAATTTTTTTTTTAGGTAAGAGTCATTAATGATTGTTAAAACTGGTAAATACATGCATGATGAGAAACAGGCTAGTTATATCATCTTGGAGTATCTCCCAAAAGGAAATTTATTGTTTACAAAAGGAAAAATATTAACTTTATGGTAGAAAAACCTGTCTGCCATCACCTTAGCCCAATGATCATATATCTTTCTTTCTGCACTATAATGTAAGTCCCCAAGAATGGGGATTTATTTCTGTTGTATTCACTTCTGTACCTTGAACACCTAGAGTAGTGCTAAGCACATAGTAGATGCTCAGCAAGTAGTTTTTGGCTGAATATCATATTCATGTTTATTCCTGTATTTGTAAGCTCAACTTCATCAGCTATATTGTTTGTAAGCTCTATATCCTTATGAATGTCTTATCTACTTGATCTGTCACGGGCTGAGAGAACTGAATGAACATTTACACTGTGTTTTTGTCTAATTCTTATAGTTTCTGCTGTTTTTGCTGTAAGCAGTCTGAAGACATGCTATTTGGCGTATAAACATTTATGATGGTTAGATCTTCATGTGGGTTGTACTTTTGTCATCATTAACATAAACCTCTTTGCTTAGTTTAATACTTTCTTCTTTAAATCAAATCTCACAATTACAGTGTAGTTCATGCTTTCTTTTATCATCTGTATTTTATTTTTTAGCGCTCTAACTCATTGCCTATTCATTTATTTAATCCAATCAGTTTTCCTAAGATTCTGCCCTCGTTTACTTTGTTACCCAGTCAAGAGAAACGTGACTATTTTGAGACTGTTCTGTTAGTTCTAACAGAACGATTTTCTCTTTACTTCTCCATCTGTCAAGCTATCATTTCACCTTGAAATGTGAAATGTTCTTCAGTTTCCCAGGTAGAGCTAGTTACTGTCTCCAATATGTACATACAATATTTTGTATTTCTAGAATAGCCTTTAGCATGTTTTTCAAGTTATGTTTTAATGATGGCTTTGATAAGGAGATTTCATTCTCTCAGGTTTGAACTTCCCAAGGCCAAGGATGTTACAGCAGTTGGTATACTGGCTTCTCCTTATGTATCACTTCAGTTTTCACCTTAAGGTACAGGTAACGCAACACTTGTTTTTTTTCACATCCCCTGAAAAGTAAGTCACACTTCTCTAAGCATTAATAGGCAGTGCAGATCCTACTGAAGATTTTGTCGGGAAGCGATGGAGAGTTTTACATGACACTCCACACAGCATGCAACTTCCAAAAAAACCCTTCTGCGAAGTGTCGCCTAGCTTGTTTCTCCTTGGATAAAGTTTCCAGATTGTCAGGCTTCAACTACCTTCTTTCCCTCACTGTTTCTGAGAATTCTCCTCTTTTTCCAGGGCAGGAAAACATAACCTCTCACCCTTTAATTTTGTGGTCTGTGACCTAAGTCTGATGTCTGGGTTCTTCAGGGCCTTCATAACTGACACCCCAAGCCTAGGGTTTGGAGAAACAGAAACCCTTTCTCTCAAATGATTTTCTCTGCTGTGAGTTTCAAAAGCCTATTTTTAAAACTAAAAAAGTGAGCACCCATGCTTTTCTTTCTCTTTGTATCTCTGTAACTCTACCCTGAGGGCATGGATCTTAGAAGCTTTTGCTACTTCCTGGGTGGGGAAGATAGATAGAGAAGTAGGAGATGCTCTGGAATGAAGCACAGATTAAAGTTAGAAAATGCTCCTCAAGACGTACAGAGTGACGTGGGCCACAGCGTAGGATCACGGCCTTCTCCCGCCTCTCCATCCTTCTGCCAAAAGCTGCAAAATCTTCATATCAGAAACCAGAGAATCACTATGGGCCAGTGATGGGACTCGGATCAAGGTAGGAAGAGACCATGAGAAGGAGGCGTGGTTGGTATGATGACAAGTCACAGCTTTTTATCCTGAAAAAAGGATTTTTATTTTCTGTTTCATATTTAGACTGTGAACAAATCATCTCCCCTTCGCTGCCCTTCAGCTGTGCTGGAGTGGGCTTGGAGGGTCATGACTCTCACCCTGGTTTACTATACACGGGCTAATGGGACTGAGTGCCAGTTTTACAGTCTGTTGAAGCCTCAGTCCTCTCACCTGCAAAATGGGCTACCAAGGCCCGACTGCTTTGCCCTGCGTGGGTTTGTGGAGGACCAAATGAGCAAGTTGACATTGTAGTAATTGAGTCCTTTCAAAAGTGTAATATATGATGGAAAATGAGTGTGCAAAGCTTTGGGAGACCTGTTCTTGTATTCTGTCCTTCAAGGGCTTCCTGAGATATCAAACTTGCTGGCAAGGAAGACAAGGCATTCTGACAATGGTTTATCTGCCTTCTCTTGGGACAATAACTTTGCTGCTTCAGGGGATACTCATAGGTGCGCATCCAAAAGTGAACAGCAGAGGGCAGCCTGTGCTCAACAATGATAATATTCTGCAGGCTCCAGGAAGCTCGAGGATGTGGTGGCCAGGAATTAGGATAAAATGCTCATGCTGCTGCTGCTGCTGCTAAGTCGCTTCAGTTGTGTCTGACTCTGTGCGACCCCATAAACGGCAGCCCACCAGGCTCCCCCGTCCCTGGGATTCTCCAGCCAAGAACACTGCAGTGGGTTGCCATTTCCTTCTCCAAAGCATGAAAGTGAAAAGTGAAAGTGAAGTCGCTCAGTCGTGTTCGACTCTTAGCGACCCCATGGAGTGCAGCCCACCAGGCTCCTCAGTCCATGGGATTTTCCAGGCAAGAGTACTGGAGTGGGATGCCATTGCCTTCTCCGAAAATGCTCATAGAATCCATTAATATTGAAATCTTGGAGAGCAGCTCAGGATTGTTGTTTTTGCTGTCTGTAGTTCTTTAAAATTATGGGTTTGAAAGGAACACACATTTGGTTTTGAAAGGTTAGAAAGGTACAAGAGTTTATAAGAAACTCCTTACCATGGCCCTGTACAACCTGGTCTCCCTTTCATCTCTCTCCCTTCAAATCCTGTATTCTCCCCTGGCTCCAGCTCTCCCTTGGGAGCCCATCTTTGCTTTGCTCTTCCCTCTCCCAGTATGACTCTTACCCAAGATTTCATTGAGGCTTGTTTGCTCACCTTCTTTACATCCCTTCTTCTTCTTTTTTGTAAATAATTTCATTTATTTATTTTTGGGTGTGCTGTGTCTTCCTGGCTGGGCAGGCTTTTCTCTAGTTGTGGCGGGTGGGGGCTACTCTCTGGTTGCAATATGTGGGCTTCTTTTGTTAGGAAACACAGGCTCGAGGGCACTCAGGCTTCAGTAGTCTTCATTCACAAGTGTGTGGCCTTCGTTCAGGAGCATGTAGTCTTCATTCTGGAGCATGTGGTCTCTGTATTTTCGGCTTCTGGGCTCTAGAGCACAGGCTCAATAGTTAAAGCACATGGGCTTACTTGCTCTGTGGCACGTGGGGTCCTCCCAGATCAGGGACTGAACCTGTATCTCCTGCATTGGCAGGCAGACTACTTACCAACTGAGCCACCACGGAAGCCTCATCACATCCCTTCTTAACACTCCCTGTCCTCATTTACATGGTGCCTGGAACACAGTGTTACAAAAATTTTTTTCCTTCACTAATCAGATAGGTGAAAAGTAGTCTCTTATCTGCTCAAAAAATTGAAAAGACATCCCTGATAAAAGGCAGAGCCTGACCCTGGCTTGCAGAGCCTGCTCACTGTGGGCAGGGTAACAAGCTCTGTCCTTGACTCTGGGCATGGTCCTGTGACTTGCTTTGACCAAAGGGGTATTATTGGATATGATGCAGGCAGAGGCTTAGTGCAGGCTCAGTGCTTGCTGTCTTGTACTTTCCTATTTACCGTAAGAGCATGCCTCGGCTAGAGTGCTAGGGAATGAGAGACATTTGGAGCAAAGCAGAGCCCGGGCACCTGGCAGAGGCTAATCCAGATAGCTGATAGCCAGTTGACATCCATGTGAGCAAGCCAGCCAAGCTCAGCAGAGCCACCTGGCTGACCCTCACCTCACCCCAGGTATATGTATTAAATGTCCTTATCCCACTGGTCTCTCCAGACAGACTATGAATTTAGAGAACTGTGGGGCCCAGAGCTCCAGGCTACAGAGGAGCCCTGGGGAGCCCCTGTAGCTATGTCTGGACCTGGGTCTGGGCCCTCTTCTGGGGCGTCCTCTACAAAGCAAGGTATGTTTTCCTGGTCTCTTATAGTTTCCCCAGGTCTGGAGAGCTCTGATGGTGCAGAGGCTGTTTGGCTGGGTTGGGAAAAAATCTTCATAATTGTCAACAAACTGGCCAGAGCTAGACATCTGATGGAAAGGGTCATGAGTGGCAGTGAAGGAGGCCGGCTGCTGCTGCCCGTGCCTGCCTGTAATGATGGATGGGAGGCCTGGGGAGCATGGAGACATTTATGTTTCCAAAGGCAGGGCATTTTCTCCCAGGGCAAGGGGCTAGTGGAAACAGGGTAGAACAAATCACTTTACATTTTCTCTCTCTATTATTTTTTTCTTCTGACGAGAAATAACTGTTACTCCCAGGGCACGATAGACAAAGGAAACAGTATCAGAACTGCATGTTTTTTTGAAAAAATTTTTTCCTCTGGATTTTTAATCTTAACGGGACACTGACGTTTCAGATAATCTGATGGAAACTATGGACCCATTCCCCAGGGATAATACTTAGAAATACAAAGCTTTACTTTTGATGTCAGAGAATTTACAGTTTCTTTGAAACTGATTCATGGAAATTAGGGGTTTTTAGGAGAGAGAGAGAAACTGGAAGGGGAAAAAAGGAAGACAGAAGTAAAGATGATATCAGAAAGAAATGGGGAGACTTCAGAAATGATTTGTTGAAGAGTTTTAAAGATTGCTCTGGTTCCAAATACATTCCCTCTTCACTCTGCACTAATCCTAGAACCTCTGCTTCTAAAAATCAGTTCTTTCATTGATATTGTACTTCATGTATCATTCTGCCAGTTTGCCATTTTCAGTCAAGTATGTATATTTTAGATTCATTCAGGATGATATGCATTGATCTAGTTTATTCACTTTAACTTCTAGACAGTGTTCTATGGAATGAATACACAATCTTATTTATTCATTCCCTGATAAAGAGACATTTAAGTAGTTACTTTTTCCCATGCTACCAGTAGGAAATATCCTCATACGTGTCTCCTTGTATACAAATGAGAGAAGTTTCTCTATGAACAATATCTAGAAGTAGAATCATGGGGTTATGAGTTTTTAAGTTTTATAGATACCTTGCTTTGTTCTCTGGATTCTATGCATCAATTTATAGCTTCCAACAGCAATGTCTAAGGGTTGTACCCATTATCCTTTCTAGTGCTTATTGTTTTCTGACTTTTACATTTTAAAATGAATCTGATGAGTGTAAAATAATATACATATATTTTTTAAAATTTATATTTTATTTACCTCTTTTTTTTGGTATTTGTGTTTCTCTTCTGCAAATTACCTGTTCATATTCCTTGCCCATTTTTTTTCCTTGGTGTATTGAAGGTGATCTCTTCTGGGGTCTTTGTCATTGATTTCTTTTAGTTTGGCCATAGCTCTAACTCCTTAAAATTTGGTAAAAAAAAATAGATTAGCATGGTAGACAAGAAGGTCTGAATGTGGATTTAGGGTATTCAGTTTGAGTCCTGACTCTGATCCTAACTGGTTGTGTGAATTTGCACAAGTTTTTAACCTAAGCCTCTGTCTCCTCTCTTGTAGAATGGGGAATAACCATCTCTACTTTCCAAAGCCAATGTGAGGCTTAAGTACCTGAAATGTATGAATGATCGGTAGTTGAGTTGAAGAACCCAGATGAAATTGTCTCTATGCCCAGATGTGAACTTGCCTATGACATAGCCTCCATGAAGGAATTCAGACATCACTGTGGAACACAGCTCTCCTATAGGACAGCCCTGCTGTCCTTCATTCCTTCATATGGTCCTAGGAATTGACTCACGGCGCTGGAGGCCCATAGATTTCCCTCAGGACAGATCCCATCTTCTCTGCCACATCCAGAGAAGCCTCCTCATGAGGCTGTTATTGACCTGCACATCAGAACAATGGTTCTGGGATGCTGAAGCCCCTAGTGCCCACTCGGGAAACCAAATAACTTGAAATTAACAAGTCATTTGGAGTTAACAACAGCAACAACAAATCAATAGCTAACCTTTTGGAATACTAACAGAGTAAGTATATGTAAAGCATTTAGAACTTTGCCTAGCAAATAGAAAGCACTATGTTTGCATTAATAATAATACTAAGTAATGAAATAAATGCTTATTATTATTAGAAATAATTTAGTATTGTTAGAGCAAATAATAATGATAACTATTATTACTCTGATGTTGAAATGCTAAGCATTGAGCTAAGGAGAATGGGTATAAATTTATTTAATCATCATAGCCATATTTTTTATTATTTTTTTTAAGTGTAAGAAGTGCCAGGGGTAGACCTCCCTTGCCAGCATTTACCTAAGGTTCAGGTTTGTTGGAAATATCCTTCCTCTGTGGCCCAGGTAGGACTGTTGTACCAGGAGGAGAGTAATTTTTCTCCTTAGATGATGCTAACATCTCATCTAGTGTTTGTTTGTGCTGTGCTAAGTCACTTTAGTTGTGACTGACTCTTTGCAACCCTACCCGATGGACACCAGGCTCCTCTGTCCATGGGATTCTCCAGGCAAGAATACTGGAGTGGGTTATCATGCTCTCCTCCAGGGAATCTTCTCAACCCAGGGATCAAATCCACATCAATTTTGTCTCCTGCATTGGCAGGCAGGTTGTTTACCACTAGCGCCACCTGGAAAGCCCAGTGTTTATAAATTAAAAATTTACAAAGTGCTTTGCGTGTGTTGCTCATTGAATTATCATAACATCCAGTGTAGCAATGTTTTATCTCCTTTTTGAAATATACCCCACTCAGCTTCCATGAGCCATAGCTCCTGGGCATCTTCCTTTATCACTGGCCACTTCTCAATCTTCTTTTGCTGGTCCCTCTCCTTCCTCTAATCTCTAAATCTAAGAGTTCCTCAGAAGGTCTGATGCCTGGTTTCTACCTCCAGAGCTTCTGATTTAGTTGATATGGTGGTAACGTCTGGGCAGTAGCACATTTGAAAAGTCCTTTAGGTAATGTATTGAGCAGCCAGAATCAAGAACCACCCATCTATATGCTGAAGTTGTCCCCTTTCAGTCTGTATCTCAGCTCTCTTTTGGATCCGGAGAGTCTACTTGTCATGTTCACTTGATTGTCCCTTAGGAATTTCAGTCTTATTATGTCCCGCACTGAAAACTTGATTTCTCAGCTCCATTCCTCTGCTTACTTATTTCTCCCTTGTTTTTCATCATCTTAGCAAATAGCGTAATTGTTTCTCCAGTTGCTGAAGCCAAAGACCTGGGAGTTGTCTTTGATCCCCTCCCTTTTCCTTGTCCTCTTTTTTTTTTTTTTCAGTCCATCAACAGGTACTGCTGACTCTACCTCCAAAATTCATTCTTAATCCCCTGTTTTCCTGCCACTATCTTAGCTAGAATCAGCACCATTATCTCTTTCCTGGATTATTTACTTCAGTGATGATCTTCACCCATTTTTCTTGTCTTCATTCTTGCTCCTCTCCAAAGCTGTCTCTGCAGTGTCCAGAGTGATCATTCAATCTGAAGTGAAATCAAATTGTTTCATTTCCCCTCAATCATTTCCCGAGGAGAAGATGCCTCACTATGCCTTTTCAAGGTTCCACGGCTCCTGCTTCTCTCTCCAAACTCCCTTCAGTCCATTCTTCCATCTTACTCATTTTGCTTCAGCTGTACTGGACTTTTTTCTAGTTCTTGGAACACTTTCAGACTCATTCCATCACATCAGAGCCTGTGTTACTTCTTTTACTTTGATCATTCCTGCTTTAGTCTCTATAGACTCCTTACTCTTCATGTCTCAGTACATCAAGTGTCACCTGGGCAGAAGGGAGTGATTATAAATGGTATTGTATTTTAAATTTTGGCTTTTATATGTTATTATTAATGTGTAGAAATAGAACTGATTTTTGAATATTTATCTTATATCCCATCACCTCACTGAACTCATTTATTCTAGTTGTATTTTGTAGATTACTTGGAATTTTCTATGTAGCATATCATGTCCTCTGTAAATATGGACCACTTTATTTCTTCCTTTTCTCTTTCTTTTCATCAGTATGCTTTTTTCTTTTCTCTTCTCTTCTCTCTCCTCACCTTTTTTCTTCTCTTACCTTACTGCACTGGCTAGAACTTCCAGCACTATATTACATAGCAGTGACAGAAATGGATGTTCTTGCCTTGTTCACAACTGTCTAACCTTTTTAAACACAAAGTTGCATGATGCCATGGAGAGACAGAGCGTGAGTGTTAAAGTTAATCAAACTCATAGTCATACAGATCCTATCCACTATCTATGTGATCTTAGAAAATGATTTTTTATGTCCCCATGTTTCCTTGTCTCCAAAGTTGAGATAATAATATCCATGCCTTGGTTTTGTTAGGGAGCAGGCAAAGTGCAGAGGCTATGAGCTGGGTTACCTGGGCTCAGATGCTAGCGCAACTACTCTCAACTGTGACCTCAGGCAAGGTTTTCATCCTCTGTGCCTCAATTTCCTTTTCTGTTAAATGGGAAAAATAAGATTAACCACTTCATCAAGTTGTTGCAGAGACTGAAGGAGTTGATAAATGTAAAGTGCTTCATATCTGGCAGTAAGCCAGAGAAGTGTTTGTCATTTGGCTCAGTGGCAAAGAATCTGCCCTCCAACGCAGGAGATGCAAGAGGCATGGGTTTGATCCCTGGGTCGGGAAGATGCCCTGGAGGACGAAATGGCAACTCACTCCAGTATTCTTGCACGGAGAATCCTGGGGACAGAGGAGCCTGGCGGGCTACAGCCCATGGAGTCACAAGAGTCGGTCACAACTTACTGACTAAGTAACAACAATACTTAGCACAGGGCAGGTCCTTGGTAAAACTTTTCCTGACACTAAGTCCGGTGCTAACTAAAAGTAGTTAGATAACACAAGAACTGTGATGAGAAGCAACAGTCTCTGTTCCACCCTCCTTTCCTGTTCTCTGAAGGCAGCTGTTTTGAACTCTTCAAGCTGTTTCCCAAATGATAAGTTCCTTTACCTATTTCTTGATGTATCAACTTCAGGTATTATTTTTGTACATCCTGAAGTAATAGTTGAGGATTTAGCTCACTTATACTCCCTATCTCCCATCCTACTACTATAGTGATGTCACTGTTTATATAATTGAACCTTGAGCCAAATGAGGATTAGCGATGCTGATACCACACAATCAAGAATCCATGTATCACTTTCGATTTGGCCTTGTGTATCCATGGTTCTACATCCATGGGTTCAACCAACCATGGGTCATGTAGTACTGTAGTATATATTTACTGAAAAAAATTGGTGTATAAATGGAACTATGCAGTTCAAACTGTGTTCTTCAAGGGTAAACTAATCGTATGAATACTGGTGAACAATATCTATTATTGTTATGAAGAGTCAAGAGGTATACAGTGATTATATTTCTTATCTTGAAAAATTTCCGATTATCCTTCTTTTGTCCTTTTTATTTGTAATACTTGCCTTTCTCATATACATAGTTTTTGAAAGTGCTTTATCCTATCAGTTACTCTATCAAATTCATTTGTTTTTCCTGGAGACTTCCAAATCTTATATTGTTTTCTGTTACACAGCTATCATGATGGTAACAAAGAAATTTGTCTTTTCCCCTGCCAGTTCCAGCCTAATAGAATCCCCACACCTCTGATGGCAGCCACTGCCTGTGTTTCTCTTTCTTCCTTTTCTGTCCTTGCTTTTGATCAGTTCACCTCTTCTTCCCAGCTGTGTTCTTTCTTGATCCATTCTTTTAGCCTCTCAACAGTCCACTCATAGCAGTAATATTATTACTCTGTCAGTCAACTTTTGACTTATTATAAATTAGCATTTTGAAGTGTTCTCATTTACATAGGGCACCCCAAAGAAAACTTGATCCATAGCTAAAAGGGCAGTTGTTCTAATGCTTATGTGATTGAGGCAAAGCCCTTGCAGGGAATAGCAAAGTAAGGGCAGCTGATTATAATGAAAGGCTTAAGTAAGGCATAAATGCTTCAGGCATGACAAGAAAACAGACTGAAAGAATTGATGATCTGTTTCAGCAGAAAAATAGCCATCAAAAGAGGAAGCTTTCTTAAAGGAGTGCCCAGCCAAGGTGTGGGCCTTAAAAAAGCTGGATCCATATTTTAGGAGACAACAACCCCTTTGTTGACAGATCATAAGTCAAGAAACAAGTTTAATAAAGAATTCGTGGGAAAACACTATTTTAACATCAGGCTATAAAGTTGGCTCCGGTAGAGGAGGACTTAGGAAGGTTTTTGAACATATTATTGGTTGATATCAGAGGTTGAATTTAAAGGGCTACATTTTTAGATTTATGGAGGAATGTCCAAGCATCATGACTTTGGCCCTACTCCAGAGTCCCATGTATTATCTACACGAGTCCATTCATACATTAGTATGTACCTACTCGGCTTTCATTATGCGTTCTCTCCTTGTTAATTCCTGTTGTCTTTGAGCTTGAATCACCTCTAGGGACCGACTGTCACACTCTCCCACCTGGCTGCAGCACTTCTGTTAGAGCAACTGGGTCGTGGACTCTGGAGCCTGTGTTGCTTCATGCAGTGTCCTTAGACTCCTCATTTGCCTTCTCTTGGTATCCCTGTCACTACTTAGGACTTTACTTTTCTCATCTTAGACCCATCCTGTGACCTGTACAGCCTGCTTTACTAAACCAACTACCAACACTGGTCCCTTGGCTGGTGCCTGAGCTGAGTCCACCCCAGTCCTTCTTTGCTCCAACCCATCCCCCTTTCCCTGTCACAGAAAATAGAGGATGTGGCAGGCCCTATCATTCAATCTCCCTGCATGTAGAATAACAATTTATCTTTTTAAAGAAGTATGACCTGAGGGTGAGCCACATACAGTATGAATTTCTAGAGTGAGGGGAAGTGGGGGTAGACTCTACATGGAAGCACACCTATAGGGACTTCCCTGATGATCCAGTGGCTAAGATCTGGCTCCCAGTGCAGGGGCCCGGGTTTGATCCCTGGCTTGGGAACTGGATCCCACATGCTGCAACTAAAAGATCCTGCATGCCACAATTAAAGATCCCATGTGCTACAGCTAAGATTCAGTGCAGCCAAATTAAAAGAAAGCACACCCACAAGTTTCAGAAGTAACTTTTGTTTCCATACTCAGCACCAATCTCAAGAATTGCCAAACTTAATTTCTTATTTTCTCCTTCTCAATCATTCTGCCAAATAACAGCAGAAATCAGTGTGACACTGGATACGGGGGAAGGCTGGGTATTAAAGTCAACTTGTTGGGTCTTATAGCAGAAGAAGGTGGGTGAAACAGAAAGGTTGGAGATAGGCATTCTCCCATTCATAGGTGGGAGATATGTCCTCAGTCAAACTCATTCTCTCTACACTTAATGTGAAATTTTTTTATTTTTTTTGACTCCCTGAGATCACTAACACCTTTGGATCAGCCCTTAAAGAGGCCTTCTGGGAAGAGAAGCCCCTAAGGAAGGTTTTTCTCCAGCCTGGTTCCCCTGAGACATCTGGTATTCTTGCTGCCCAGCATCTAATCCTCCTTCTGGTAATAGAATCCATAATTTCCTTGGGGAATCACTTATTTCTCCTACTTCAGGTCTGATTGCATTTTAGGTTGCATGTAACTCAGGTGTGGCTGATATGGATTCTATTCCCTCTGTGTATTAGTGTCACTTTAGAGATGGCACGTGACCCAAGCTCGTCCAATCACTTGTGTTCACTCCGTTTGTTAGAGTGATTGGAAAAGAGGCATCCTCTTTCTGTGAATGTGTTGGGAAAATAAAACATAAACCTGAAACTAATGACAGGCATCTTGCTTCTGTGAAGGGTCAGCTTGCTCGGCAAGCAGCCAACACACAAGAAATCAGTCAAGAGATGGTAGAAAGCTAAACTGACCAGAAATCATCATTCAGGATCCAGTAATGCCTGAAGCTGTAGAAGTTTTCCCCTGACTTTACAGATACGTGAGCCAATAGCATTCCCTCTTTTTCCTTCCTAACTTCTTCCATCCTTTCTTTTCTTTTCCTTTCCTTTCTTTCTCTCTTTTTCTTAAATCAGGTTGAGTTTTTTTTAGTGACAACCCAAAGGTCCCACCAGGCTTTCCTGGTGGCTCCAGACTGTAAAGAATCCACCCGCAATGTGGGAGACTTGGGTTCAATCCTTGGGTTGGGAAGATCCCCTGGAGAAGGAAATGGCAACCCACTCCAGTAATCTAGCCTGGGAAATCCCATGGACAGAGGAGCCTGGTGCGCTACAGTCCATGGGGTCACAGAGAGTTGGACATGACAGTGATTAAACCACCACCATTAGAAACCAAGATCTGGGTGTGGGCTGTGGAAGTAAGTAAAGGTCCCGACTATTTATAGCCAGTTGTTTTATCCAGATCCTGCACTATGAATTCCACAGACTCTGTGTGTAACACATTTACCAAGTTTTATAATGTATTCTCAGATATTTGTGTTCCCAGAGTTCAGTTAACATGCCTTAGGAGCTCACCTCTATTTCCTCTGTGCTGTACTGCTCAAGGATCCCTCCCATCTCAGAGCTTCAGCTGTGATACTATGTAGATGATCTACATTCCTCAGCATCAGCAACCCATTTGGGAATTAGAAACATACTTTACTCACATTTTATGAAACAGTTGTCCTTTAGGTGGAAGAATTCACAAGGTACAGCTGGAATTCTGAAAAATGTGGGCTGCTATGAGGATTTCTCATCTTGTAGTGTCAGCAGTCCTCAGCTTGTGAATGGGCTATACATTTTATCAGGGAAACAGTATTATGCAGCAGGTGGTTAGTTTCCTATGCTGGCACACAAGACCAAATTCACCCACAATGTAGATGACCAATAGCACTGTACCTAATTATTATGCAGGGTCAGTTACCATAGGGGATTATGTTAGAATAACGCATTCCAAGTTCTACCTGGAGAGAGAGTAAAATCTGTTTCCCATTGGATTCCTATCAGTTTTTATATACTTCCTACCATCTCTCACCTCCTACACTGTAGGGTGCCACTGTAAGGCTTCCATTACAATTCCAGGACCTACGATTTCAGCTGGAACCCCTGCAACTACCGTTTATGCAATGAGATTCCTTGGTCTCACTCAGATCTCCACTAAACATCAAATCTCTGTGACTAGTTACGGGCATCTTTATTGGCACGTAAAATTCAATATATGCAAAATCAAACTCGCTCTTTCTTCAAATTGCCACTCATATTCTCTAAAAGAAACCAAAGGAGTCATTTAAGACACCGCCTGCCCCCCTTAGGTATTTGCCATTGTCAGCCAGTCACCATGCCCCACAGATTCTCCCTTTAGATGCCTGTCACTCGGCTCCTTCTCCCCCAGCCTTGTGCTCACAGCCTCCATTAAGGCCTTCTTGACTTCTCATGGAGATCACAGCTTCAGTCTCTGAAATGGTCTCGCTGCCTGTCCTGTTCTCCACACCCTAGTCTAAGGGATTGTTTACAGTGTGACTCTGATCACACCACACCCTGCCGTCACCCCTCATGGTTCCTCACAGGATTTAAGCTTAGATTCCATCTCCTTGTCTTAGCCCACAGGCCTCCCTGTGATCTGGCTCTTGACAACTTCTCTTTTGTTTTAGCCATTTTGTGACTGACCACATTCATTCATTCAATTAACCTTTATCAAGGTGCCAGGAACAGTCCTTTCTTCGTGCTGAGAATGTAACAGTGAACAGAAACAAAATCTCAGAGCTTCATTCTAGTTGGGTAGACAAATGGAACCTATCTGAAGGCAATAAGTTCAGTGGAGAGACTTAAAGCAAGAAAGGAGTAGGGGGTGAGAGGAGAGGGTGGGACAGTTTAAAAGACGGTGTTCAGGGAATATCTCACTGATATATCTCAGGTGATAGTTGAATGAAGACTTGAAGGAGCTGAGATATTGAGACATGCGGATATCTGGAGGAGGAGCTGTAAGTGCAAGGGCCCTGGGGATGATTTCAAGGATCTGTGAGAAGGCTGGTGGGTTGGAGGAGAGCAGGGCAGAGAGAAGTGGGCAGAGGCACATCATCAGAGGTCTTGTAGACCATTCCTTGTGATGACCTCAGCTTATATCACAACTGTGAGTGATATGGAAAACTATCAATCATTCTGATCCTAAGAATGATATGCTCTAACTTTATGTCTTAAAATGAGCTACTTGTTCCCTAGAATGTGTTATATCTTCTCCTGCATCCTAGTCTTAAACTACATTATTCTTTCTCTGAACACCCCTCCCTATTTCTTCACTTCCCTAGCTTCAAATGGTGATTTAGACCCATGTCTGTACTCTCATAGCACGGTCACTAATACTTGTTTGTGGATTAAAGGAATAAATGAATAAAGGTGTTGTTGTTGTTCAGTCACCAAGTCGTGTCCGACTTTGCGACCACATGGACCGCAGCACACCAGGCCTCCCTGTCTCTCACCACCTCCCGGAGTTTGCCCAAGTTCATGTCCATTGAATCGGTGATGTCATCCAACCATCTCATCCTCTGTCACCCTCTTCTCCTGCCTTCAATCTTTCCCAGCATCAGGGTCTTTTCCAGTGAGTTGTCTGTTGCATCAGGTGGCCAAAGTCTTGGAGCTTCAACCTTAGTATCAGTCCTTCCAATGAGTATTCAGGATTGATTTCCTTTAGGCTTGACTGGTTTGATCTCCTTGCTGAATAAAGGTGTAAATCTGATTCAAAGTGAAGGATGCCACTTATGCCAGGGGAAGGCAGGTAAGCAGATGCTGTGTTTAATAACCAACATTTTTCAAGTGTTCACTATCTGCTAGACATTTCCTGAAGTGCTTCCCATAGCTTATTTGTGTCATTCTCAGAACACTTTGCCAATGTTGATGTTATTTTAAAATTTATTTTTCCAGAGGAGGAGACTGATAATGGAGAGGTGAAGGGATGGAGATAGCAGTCACAGTCAGGAAGGATTTCATATCTGGATGAGGGAAAGTGGTGCATTTCCCCATTGCTTGCTTTCTGGAAGATCAGTGAGTCATATAAAAGCCACAAAAACAAGGTCTGGACAGTAGAATTTCTGCAAAGGTCAAGGGTGGGTTGTATACCAAGCTGCAGGCAGTGGGAAAATTGAGAGCGGTGGTTAAGATCACTCAGACCTGAGTATAGTTCTGGCCCTCCCAGCTGTCCCCTGTGACACCTGGGAAAGTTACTAAGATACTCTGGACTCATTTTGCTCATCTGTATATTAGGAATATGATTGTTTGTAAGGATTAAATGTGATAAAGCTTATAAAATCCTCCATTCCCTGATCATGTCCCTTCATGTTATTTGGTTCGTTTCTGTCTTGCAGCAAGACAACCAGTAGATCCATGCTGCCAGGCAGCCTGGCTCCATCTTTTGAAATGGACCCTGAATGAGCATGAAAGACTCTGGGTATTTTTTAAGATCTTTATTGTAAGAGCTCAAAGTCTCAAAGGAAAAATCAGATCAATAGAGGAGCTAAACCCCCACATTTCCTAAGTGGAAGAAACTGTCACTTTAATGGAAGAAGATCAGTATCTACTGAGGACCCACTCAGCACCTTGCAAATGGAAAGAGGTGGACTTGGGATACTGTAGAAGAGGAAGCAAAGGCACAGTGAGGTGTACAGTGTGCTCCAGGTCACATGGCTGGATTGAGGTAGACCTGAGACTAGGATCCAGGCACTCGTCCAGCTCCAGGACGCACCTCTGTTTTGTTCTTGCCTAATGACAGAGGATGAGATGGTTGGATGGCATCACTGACTCAGTGGACATGAGTTTGAGCCAACTCCAGGAGATAGTGGAGGACAGAGAAGCCTGGTGTGCTGCTGTTCATGGGGTCACCAAGAGTTGGACATGACTGAGCAACAACAACAACAGTAGCATAGGATACAGGTGATGCCTGACTTGTGGCTGCTGGACCAGTGAGGTTTTCCCAGGGGCTAGGAGTAACTGTGTCAGAATACTTAGCTTCTGCTGCTTTTGGTGATTAGTGACAGAAACCCACTTTCAACTTGCTTCAGTTAAAAAAGATTTTCTAGAAGGAATGCTGGGATTCTTCACATAAGAACAGTTAGAACCCGGGGAGGCCAGAAGCAGAAGCTGTCAAGCCATTGGGAACCCAGGGAGTTGTTTCTTGTTCTCAGGTCTCTTATTTCCATCTCTACTTTTTGGTCGGCATATGTGCTTTGTACTCTTGCACTAAACTGGCTCTGTCCGCTTTTACAGACCTTTGTTGTTGTTGTTCAGTCGCTAAGTCATGTCCAACTCTTTGTGACCCCATGGACTGCAGCATGCCAGGCTTCCCTGTCCATCACTGTCTCCTGGAGCTTGCTTAAACTCATATCCATCGAGTCGGTTATGCTATCCAACCATCTCATCCTCTGTCACCCTCTTCTCCTTCTGCCTTCAATCTTTCCCAGCATGAGGGTCTTTTCTAATAAGTGGGCTCATTGCATCAGCTGGCCATAGTATTGGAACTTCAGCTTCAGCACCAGTCCGTCCAGTGAATATTCAGGGTTGATTTCCTTTAGGATTGTCCGGTTTGATCTCCTGGCAGCCTGAGGAACTCTCAAGAGTCTTCTCCAGCACCACAGTTGAAAGCATCAATTCTTTGGTGCTCAGCTTTCTTTACGGTCCAACTGTCATATCCATACATGACTACTAGAAAAACAATAGCTTTGATTAGATGGATCTTTGTTGGCAAAATGATGTTTCTGCTTTTTAATATGCTAAGTTTGTCATAGCCTTTCTTCTAAGAAACAAACATGTTTTAATTTCATGGCTGCAGTCACCATCCATAGTGATTTTGAAGCCCAAGAAAATTAAATCTGCCACTTATTCCATTTCCCGCCACCCCCATCTATTTGCCGTGAAGTGATGGGACTGGATGCCCTGATCTTAGTTTTTTGAATGTTGAATTTTAAGCAGCTTTTTTACTCTCCTCTTTCACCTTTGTCAAGAGGCTCTTTAGTTCCTCTTCATTTTCTGCCATTAGGGTAGAATCATTTGCATTTCTGGGGTTGTTGATATTTCTCCCAGCAGTCTTGATTCCAGCTTATGATTCATCCAGCCCAGGATTTCACATGATATAGTCTGCATATAAGTTAAATAAACCCTTAGTGGCCCCAAACTCCCAAGTTACGTGTCTAGCATTCAAACATCCTCCCACACTCCCTAGAGTCTGTTCCTCGCTTCCCAAGTTCAAATTCTCCAGAGAGAATTTGTCTCAGCCTGAGCCAGTGTTCATGCTGATCCACTCAGCCATGCTGGAAATCAGGACCACAAAGGAAAGTCACTGAGGCTGAGGTCCAGAGGAGCAAAGGCAGTTCTCAGAGAAGGGGGTGGATCAGAGGCTCATTTCCTTAGTCTCTACTGCAAACCTTAGCCAATTACACTGAAAAATAAAAAACCTTCTAAATAAAATGAGTCATAATTAACTGACTATGAATATAAACACTTAAAAATATCCACAAATACTATATGTTTTCACCTATATGCAAAATCTAAAGAACAAGCAGATAAACAAACATTACAAAAGAAATAGAGTACAGAGAACAGATGGGTGGTTGCAAGAAGGGAGGGAGTGGGAGGAGGGGAAACAGGGGTAAAGGGGATTAAGAGGTACAGACTGTTAGGTATAACACAGATTAGTTACAAGAATGTAATGTACAGCACAGGGAATATAGCCAATATATAATCTATAAAAATATCAAGATACTATGTTGTACACCTGAAACTAGTATATGTCAACTATACTTCATTAAAAAATAAAAATATGGAAGGGTTAGAGCAAAACTTTAAGACATATGAATGCCTCAATATGATGTGGTATTTTTCTTTATACAGTTCAAATGTTCATGATCCAATTTAATTTAATTCTAATTGTACTACTAGGACTCAGGAGAAGGATAAGTTTTAAAACCCGAATTCATACCCAAATGGGACTCAGCTTCTGCTGTTTGAACCTTAGAGCATCAACAGTCCTCACAGGAGACTGTCTTCACATTTCACAAGAAGCCTCTAATGACCTGCTTTCACTTATTGATGAGAAGAGATTATTTTGCTTCCTAATTTCCTAATCAGTATAACTGCCTACAGCATCCTGCTCATTTTGCCTCCTCTGAGCCTTCTTCCCAGGAAGGAGAACATTTGATTCCTAACTAATCATGTTTTGTTTTTGAGCAGCTTGGTCTAAGATGAAAAAGGATAAGAGAGAGCCTTCCTACAAGCTTTCTTCTTCTCTCTCCTCCACATCCACTCAACACCAAGAATTTATTGAGCACCTGTAGGTGTCAAGCATCGCAACTTAGGCTCTACCTGCAGCTGTTTTATTGTCTTGCTGCTCTGATAATAGATACACTTAAAGGACACATTCACATTTTCCAGCTTTTTAAAGTATACACTAAAATTATTTAGTGAGTTTATACAACGATTCCTCCAAATAAAGATCTGTAAAGTTCAAAATGTGTTGAGGAATCTAGGCAAGTCCCTTGGCTTTTTTCTTTTTTTTAATTTAAAAAATTTTATTGGTGTATAGTGGATTAACAATATTGTGTTAATTTCTTCTGTACAGCAAAGTGAACTCAGTTAAACATATATTCTTTTTCATATTCTTTTCCAATATGGCTTGTCACAGGATATTGAATATAGGTCCTTGTGTTATACAGTAGGCCTTGTTGTTTATCCATCCTATATATAATAGTTTGCCTCCACTAATCTCAAACTCCCATTCCTTCCCTCCCCTCCCCTCACTCGGCAACCACAAGTCATCCTTTGTATCTCTGAGTCTATTTTTGTTTCACAGATACATTGAATTGCATTGTATTTTCGATTGCACATATAAGTGACATCATGTGGTATTTGTCTTTCTCTTTCTGACTTCGCTTAGCATGATAACCTCTAGGTACATCCTTGGCTTTTTCTAAAGCATATACCAATCCATGTTCAGTCTACACTAACTACATGGTTATAGATCAGGTAAAGAGGCAGAAGGGCTTCCCAGGTAGCGCTGATGGTAGAGAACCTGCCTGCCAATGCGGGAAACATAAGAGACGTGAGTTCCATCCCTGGTTTGAGAAGATCCCCTGGAGGAGGGCATGGCAACCCACTCCAGTATGCTTGCCTGGAGAATCCCATGGTCAGAGGAACCTGGCAGGCTATAGTCCATAGGGTTGCATAGAGTTGGTCATGACTGAAGCAACTTAGCACATATGCAAAGAGGCAGAAAGTATGTTATGGCTCTCACAGATAAATTGTAATCCAGTCTTGGCTTAAGTTAACCATTTGCCCACTACCACTTCCTGTCCAAATGTTAAAAAATCAGTAGCATATTCCTTGATCAAGTCAGCTGAAATGGTTTTGGTGGAGAGAGTGCAGAGAGACTGCTGAGGTCTGAAATCTGTCAGACCTCAGATTTGTATTAATGTATTTGATCCTGGAGCAATCAGAGAGTCTTCATCTACTGGGGGAGTCCAGTCCATGTTTGTTTATGACTTTCATTCAGCTGAGAAACTTCCATCATGAACTTTCCCACTCTCCTTGCTAAAAGGGAAAGGAGGTTGCAAAAATTGGCTTTGCCAAATTCCATGGAAATATCTATTTATTTGCTTCATGAAGAGGTGTCTGTGATTGAATAATGATGCTTGAGTTCTTGACTGCAGACTGTGGGGAATGCCTCTCTCATTTGCCACCTGAAAAGCTGCAATTACATTGGCATTGTAAGAATGGCATTGAAACATGTAAAATATCATGTATGAAACGAGATGCCAGTCCAGGTTCAATGCACGATACTGGATGCTTGGGGCTGGTGCACTGGGACGACCCAGAGGGATGGTATGGGGAGGGAAGAGGGAGGAGGGTTCAGGATGGGGAACACATGTATACCTGTGGCGGATTCATTTTGATATTTGGCAAAACTAATACAATTATGTAAAGTTTAAAAATAAAATAAAATTAATTAAAAAAAATTAAAAAAAAATAAACAGGATATCCTCCAGTTAAAAAAAAAAAAGCTGCAATTACTAAAATACTTATAATTCCTTTCCATTAGGAATTCATGTTAGGAACACCTTCAGGAAAATTCATTCATGCATCTGTGCATTCATTCCTTTCCCCTCAGTGGCCATTTGGCCACATGATGCAAAGGGCTGACTCATTGGAAAAGACCCTGATGCTGGGAAAGATTGAGGGCAGGAGAAGAAGGGGGAGACCAAGGATGAGATGGTTGGAAGGCATCACTAACTCAATGGCCATTAAATTAAGCAAACTCTGGGAGATGGTGAAGGATAGGGAAGCCTGGTATGCTGAAGTCCCTGGGATCGCAAAGAGTCAGACACAACTTAGCAGCTGAACAAAAACAAATGGCCATTTGAATGAGCTTATTCTGCCTGTTTGTGTGAACCTGCCTGCCAAAAAAGATGACTCACAAAATTTGGTGCTTAAGAACAATTGATCTCCTTAGATAGACTCAGTGCTGGGCTGGGACAGGTTGGACAACCAACTTGCTTAAAAAAACCAACAACTCTGATTTGCAAGGTTTGCCAGTTTCCCCACTGTAAACACTGAAGTGGCTGAAATTAAGTACAAGGTGATGTCCCTGAAGGAGGATCAGGGGAGAAGTGTGTACAGTGGCCCTCATGAGTCCTGTGAGTCATATGAGCCAGCTGCAAAAGCTCTGTACCCAAATCTCTCCCCCTTTCTCAGCTGATTTCTTATCTTCCTTTCTGTTTTGCTGATTTCTTTACCTCAACGTTTTCTTTCTTCTCTCTTCCTTGTCCCTGGTTTGAACTCTTCCCCTGATTTGCAGCTCTAACCTCATTTCTCACCTCTGGTCCTTTGGATTTATTGTATGTATATTCTCATTCCAGCATCTTGGGCTTCTAGTCTCCCGTTCTCAACTGTTGCTTTGGCCTGTGACATTTAAATGATCTGGTCAAGGTCACATGGCTAGTAAAGTGGCAAAGCTGGGACCTGAGCCCCAGGCTTTTAATCCAAAGCCTATGACTTTATCCAGAGTGCTAAAATTTAGGGGAGGTTACAAATGCCCCCAGGTACAGGAAGAAAATAGGAGCCCAGAAGGGGATCCAGGAGAGCTTTGCTAAAGAAATGGCATTTTGGGCTATTGAAATGGATTTTTAAGGGAAATGAAAAGCCTGCGTTGAGGCACAGAGGAAAGCAATTGTAGGTTGGGCTGTGGGTTTGAAGAGTATTATTTAAGGTGTGGTGAGCAAGTAAACTTGGTTAGAATTATTTGGTGGGGGTTGTTTAAAATACTGATTGCTGCATTTCCTCCAGGCCTCCTGAGTGTGACTCTTTGAGGCTTGGGGCCTCCGGATCTACTTTTAACAAGCTCTTCTGGAGTTTCCGATGTACTCTATAGTTTGAAAACCAAATGAAGCCATTAGATGGAACTAGCAGGACTGTAGGGGTAATCATTTGACAGTTTTATTCTTGTTTTCTGCTGTTTGTTCAAACCCATTCTAGAGCCCTGAGAGAGGTCCCAGGGAAGCGTCAGGATTTTCCTGGTCATTATTAGTCACTCAGTTCACCTCAAACCATGGAAAAGTCTTATTTTAGCATATTCCATGTAATATTCAAATTTCATTGAAAGATATTATTTACATGTTTAATTTTATTAAAATTTTAAATTTTAATTTAAAAACTTTATTTAAAGATTATTTTAAAGTGAAGTGACAGCCTCTGTCTTCCTGCTCCAAGGGCATGCTCAACAAGGTGACTTCAAATTTTCGAGCTATGTTGGATGGATGGAGAGGGTGTCAGGTGTAGAGAAATTCTTAATTTTACTTTAGTGCTACATTCTAGAGAAAAACCTGTTGTGATTTCTGGATCCCCAAAGTGGTCTTCATGTGTCCTGCTCCTGTGTTCTTCATTTGTCCTGCTACTCAGCTTTTATGTTGGGTTTTCAATTTAGTATTCATGATTTAAATTTCAAGAATTCTGCTTATTTTTATTGTTGGCAGTCTAATTTTGATTTGAGAATGTAATATCTACTCAAATATTTCTTAGTGTGTCAACTATACTTGTTTTAGAATTCTCTTCTGATTTTCTTGTATTAACTCTATTTCATTTGGGGTTAGTTCCTTTGTTTATTTAGCCTCATACCTCTCTTTCCCTAACACAACATCTTTTATGGTGTTTGCTTGAACTATTTGGTTGGGTTCTGTTAGCACAGTTGAAAATCACTGTAGCTCAGGCAGTGAATGTGGATTGTGATTAAAAGGCATTTGGTGTGACGTGGGTTTTTATTTGAAGAATTCAGAAAGTGCTTATGCTCTGAATATGTAGACTCCTTGTCTGTTGGGCCAATTGGAAGGAGCTTGGGGACGCTGATCTGCTTCTCTCTCAAACCCCAATCCTTCTTCATGGAATTCTCCTATGGCAGATCCCCTACTGTATTAAGATTTTTCTTTTACCAGGACAATCAGTAATACATGGATCATTTGATATATAACCTAATGACCATAAATATTAGGTTAACAGATCAAAGGATAAAAAATACTTAATTTAGATAAATGAAAAATAGATAATCAATACATTTGAAAATCCAATGCTGATTTTTAAACATTTGGTTGCATAACAATAAAGATACATATACTTAACATAAAATAAGTAAAACTGGTACACATTTACACCTATAGCAAAAAGAAAGCAAGCCAGTGTTCACATAATTGTGAGATGTTAAAAAATTTCCTCTAAAGTAAGGAGTAAAATGAGGCAAATAATGCATGTTGTGATATAAAATTCAAACATTACAGAAAAATATAATGAAAGTTGAAAGCCTCTTCCTCCATAATACACACTCTTGAAATAACCAATATGAATAGCTTGATGCGTTTTTTCTCTGAATTTATTTTCCTAAGCAAATACTGCAATTTATGATGTATTTTTGGATGGATCACAAAATGGGATCAAAGACTAGCTGATACATTTACTGTTGTTTAGTCACTCAGTCATGTGACCCATGGACTGTAGCTCACCAGGCTTCTCTGTCCATGGGATTTCCCAGGCAAGAATACTGGAGTGGATTGCTGTTTCTTTCTCCACGGGATCTTCCTGACCCAGGGACTATACCCACATCTCCTGCATTGGCAGGTGGATTCTTTATCACTGAGACACCTGAGAAGCCCTAGTCAATATATTTAGATAGGTGTATAAAGTAACATGGACTTCCTTGGTAGCTCAGCTGGTAAAGAATCCTCCTGCAATGCAGGAGATATGGGTCTGGTCCCCTGGATCAGGAAGATCCCCTGGAGGAGGGCATGGCAACCCACCCCAGTGTTCTTGCCTGGAGAATCTGCATGGACAGAGGAGCCTGGCATGCTACAGTCCATGGGGTCACAAAGAGTTGGACATAACTGAGTGACTAAGCACAGCACATCAAGTAACACAGCAATTTTAACTGAGGACACAAACTTGTAATTTACAGATGTTTCAGTGATCTATTGATGTGTACAAACTACCCCAAGACTCAGTGGCCTAGGACAACAACCATTTCATTTGTTCAAAATTCTGCCGATTGTGGTGGCTCCTCCCTTTCTCCACACCCTCCCTCCACCTGCAACCATGTGTGTCTCTCTCCCTGGCCTTTCCATGTGATCTTTCCAACAGATGAACCAGATTCTTACAAGATGGGTGTGAGCTCTCAAATACATGAAAGTAGAATCTTCTAGGCTTCCTTAAATCTTGGCCCAGTGTCACTTCCCCTATAGTCTATTGATTAAAAGCAGCTCATAACTTAGAGCTGATTCACGTTATTGTACAGCAGAAACCAGCACAACATTGTAATGCAATTAACCTCCAATTAAAAATAAATTAAAAAAAAAGAAAGTAAAATGGACTAATTTCCAAATGAATCTTTAGCAAAACATTTATGTGTTTAAGTTACAGTTTTTAATGGCTGTCTGGGGAGGCCTTACAAACAGCTGTGAAAAAAAGAGAAGCGAAAAGCAAAGGAGAAAAGGAAAGATATAAGCATCTGAATGCAGAGTTCCAAAGAATAGCAAGAAGAGATAAGAAAGCCTTCTTCAGCGATCAATGCAAAGAAATAGAGGAAAACAACAGAATGGGAAAGACTAGAGATCTCTTCAAGAAAATGAGAGATACCAAAGCAACATTTCATGCAAAGATGGGCTCGATAAAGAACAGAAATGGTATGGACCTAACAGATGCAGAAGATATTAAGAAGAGATGGCAAGAATACACAGAAGAACTGTACAAAAAAGATCTTCATGACCCAGATAATCATGATGGTGTGATCACTGACCTAGAGCCAGACATCATGGAATGTGAAGTCAAGTGGGCCTTAGAAAGCATCACTTTCTAACAAAGCTAGTGGAGGTGATAGAATTCCAGTTGAGCTATTCAAATCCTGAAAGATGATGCTATGAAAGTGCTGCACTCTATATACCAGCAAATTTGGAAAACTCAGCAGTGGCCACAGGACTGGAAAAGGTCAGTTTTCATTCCATTCCCAAAGAAAGGCAATGCCAAAGAATGCTCAAACTACCGTACAATTGCACTCATCTCACACGCTAGTAAAGTAATGCTTAAAATTCTCCAAGCCAGGCTTCAGCAATATGTGAACGGTGAACTTCCCAATGTTCAAGCTGGTTTTAGAAAAGGCAGAGGAACCAGAGATCAAATTGCCAACATCTGCTGGATCATGGAAAAAGCAAGAGAGTTCCAGAAAAACATCTATTTTGCTTTATTGACTATGCCAAAGCCTTTGACTGTGTGGTTCACAATAAACTGGAAAATTCTGAAAGAAATGGGAATACCAGACCACCTGATCTGCCTCTTGAGAAATTTGTATGCAGGTCAGGAAGCAACAGTTAGAACTGGACATGGAACAACAGACTGGTTCCCAATAGGAAAAGGAGTACGTCAAGGCTGTATATTGTCACCCTGTTTATTTAACTTATATGCAGAGTACATCATGAGAAACACTGGATTGGAAGAAACACAAGCTGGAATCAAGATTGCTGGGAGAATTATCAGTAACCTCAGATATGCAGCTGACACCACCTTTATGGCAGAAAGTGAAGAGGAACTCAAAAGCCTTTTGATGAAAGTGAAAGTGAAAAGTGAAAAAGTTGGCTTAAAGCTCAACATTCAGAAAACGAAGATCATGGCATCTGGTCCCATCACTTCATGGGAAATAGATGGGGAAACAGTGGAAACAGTGGCAGACTTTATTTTGGGGGGCTCCAAAATTACTGCAGATGCTGACTGCAGCCATGAAATTAAAAGAGATTTACTCCTTGGAAGGAAAGTTATGACCAATCTAGATAGCATATTCAAAAGCACAGACATTACTTTGCCAACAAAGGTTCGTCTAGTCAAGGCTATAGTTTTTCCAGTGGTCATATATGAATGTGAGAGTTGGACTGTGAAGAAGGCTGAGCGCCGAAGAATTGATGCTTTTAAACTGTGGTGTTGGAGAAGACTCTTGAGAGTCCCTTGGACTGCAAGGAGATCCAACCAGTCCATTCTAAAGGAGATCAGCCCTGGGATTTCTTTGGAAGGAATGATGCTAAAGCTGAAACTCCAGTACTTTGGCCGCCTCATGTAAAGAGTTGACTCATTGGAAAAGACTCTGATGCTGGGAGGGATTGGGGGCAGGAGGAGAAGGGGACGCCAGAGGATGAGATGGCTGGATGGCATCACTGACTTGATGGACATGAGTCTGAGTGAACTCTGGGAGTTGGTGATGGACAGGGAGGCCTGGCGTGCTGCGATTCATGGGGTCACAAAGAGTTGGACACGACTGAGCAACTGATCTGATCTGATCTGGTATCTCTTTTGGGACCTAATTATTGCTTTATTAATTTATAGCATTTTGGTATTTTATAAACATGTTTCCCTACATTCACAGTATTTATATGTCAATAAAGATAAAAAGCATAAAAACAAACAAACAAACAAACAAAACAGATCACAGGCCTTGCCCAGAATCAAGGGCAATGGACTGACTACACAAGTGTGTAAATACTGGGAGGTATGGTTTATAGGGACCATGATTTAACAGATGACAATTACATGACATGACTTTAGTTACAGACAACCCAAAAGAATCAACTTAAAAGTGATTAGGAACAATAGGGGAGTTCAGTCAAATTATTGGTAATAGGACAGATAAACCAATTAAATACCTAAAACAGTGTTACAAAGTTTAATGACATCAAAGATGGTATCTGTAATACCTCTGATAATTTATTTCATGAGTATTTATTTAGCCACTACCACATAGTGAGTATTATACTAGGCCCTGTCTTTACAGAGGTACACAGAATAGACACAGATTTAACCATCGTGAGACTTATAGTCTAGAGAAGAACATACATTAAGCAAAGTCCCTGATATAGGAACTTATATCCTATATCAAGTCCTGGATATAGGAAAGAACTTAGTGCATTAATGTATTATTGCTGTGATGAATGCTGTGTAACAATCCCAAAATCTTAGTGGCTTGAAACAGCAAATTGTTCTGCTCAAGGGTATTCAGGTTGCTTAGGACAAAACAATTTTAGTGTAAGGGATGGGCTCAGATCTGCTGCACTTGTCTCTCAATCTGTGACCAGCAGCTAATCACAGTGTACTGTTCTGTCAACTTGCAGGGGGGCAAGCCAAACCATGCCCTCACTTAAAGCCTCTGTTTGCATCATATACTTGCATTCCATTGGCCAAAGTGAATCACATGGCAAGTCCAATATCAATGGGACAAAGTTATATAATTCTCTTACATGGATGAAGTGAAGAATTAGAAATAATAATATATCAACCACAATCAATAATTTGAAGAACTGCAGTTAGTCCAATGGCTCAGAAGCAGAGTGGTGGGATATCTGGCCAAAGAGCTGGTTAGGGACCAGATCATTTAGGACTTTGTTGGTCTTGCTAAAGACATTGAATTGCAGTAAGTGCAATGCAAAGCCATTGTAGATTTTTAAGCATGAGAGTGATATGATGAGTTTACCTTTAAAAAAGTGCTGCCATGAAAAGAATGGATTGGAGGAAGAAAGGAGAGGACATGGAGAAAGCAGTTTTGAAGTCATTGAAATGAGTAAAGATGGTGGCGGGGCTTGGACAAAGAGAGTGATAGTGTAAAGAGAAGTCAGCAGGTTTGTGATATATTTTAGAAATAGAATGGTTAGACTTGGTCATGAGTTGAATGTGAGGTTGAGGGAGACTCAGATGCCTGACAGTTGCAACAGGTGAATACACGTGCCTTAATTAGCACTGGGGACGACCTGGTGAAGGAACAGATTTCAGGAGGTAGATTAAAAGTTTAGCTTGGGATATACCTGTTTCCATATACTTGTGAGACAATGCTCATAAAATATCTACAGATAAACTTAACAAGCAATGTGAAGGATCCATATGAATAAAACTATAAACCTCTATTGAGGGCCATAAAAGAAGAGATTTGAATTAATGGAGTGTCAAACCTTGCACTTGGATAGGAAGACTCAAAATTGTAAAGATGTCAATTTTCACTAAAGAAATCTATAAATTCAATGCAACTTCAATCAGAATTTCAATAGTGTTTTTTCTTGAAACTTGCGGCAATTACCAGGAACATTCTCTAAAAGAAGTGTAATGAGAAATAACCTGTTCCATCATGTATTAAAATACATTATAAAGCAATAAAATTTATAACAGCAATATATAGACAAGAGAAATAGATTGATAGCTCTATGGCATTGACTGAAGTATGGAAATATAGATCTAAGAACAGATGAAGATTTAGTATATTATGAGGATAGCATTTCCAAGTGGGGGAGAAAAGTCATATTATTCAAAGAAAACCTTAAAGACAACTGGATAGGTATTTAGAGGAAAAAAAATAAAGCAGCATTCGCAAAACTCTCCTCTTTTTATCTGCTATGTGCTATTCCATAGTTTCCATATAGCATAGTTTAGTAAGTTATATTCATATTGATGTACTTTTAGGTTTTCTTCTTTTTTTGTTATAAACAATAGCATGAAACGAAAATTTTTATATTTTCTCTTTGGACAAATGTACAAATGTGTGAATCCTCCTCTAGGATAGATTCCAAGATGTGAAACTGATGGACTGCTATTTCCCTTTGAAATCTTAAACTACACTCCATCAGAAGTGGGCAAGAAAACAAAGCCAAAATGAACCTACATATAAAACAGATGTATCAAGTTAATAAAAAACGAAAGCAGAAACAAATGAAACAAGAAAAAAAAAAAAAAACAGTTGAGATGATCAGTAAAACCCAAAGCTAGATTTTTTGAAAGACTGAAAAAACCACACAAACTTTCTGAAAGTATGATCACGGCAAAGAGAGAGAACACACACAGTGTTAGGAAAGATGCAGGATGGATACAGGGGAGGTTTTTAAAATTAGGAGACTACTTTGTATAGCAGCTTTACAGAAGTCAGGAGGTGAGATAAAAACTGCATGGAACAAAAATTGTCATTAACATTTTTTTTTTGTAAGTTGTGCTCATATTGGAGACAGATATGCTTTTGCAAAAATCTAATATTTTTCCTCACTTTTGAATCTCATCCCTGCTTATTTGATTAGTGGCCAACTTATATGAAAAACACCTTTGGACTTCCCTGTTGGTCCGGTGGTTAAGAACTCACCTGCCAATGCAGAGAACATGGGTTTGATCTCTGGTCCAGGAAGATTCCACATGCTGCAAAGCAACTAAGCCCATGAGCCACAACTGCTGAAGCCTGCTGCTTAGAGCCCATGCTCCCCAATAAGTGAAGCCACTACAGTGAGAAACCTGTATGTGGCACCTAGAGAGTACTTCCCACTTGCTACAACCAGAGAAAGCCTGTGCATAGCAACAAAGAACCAGTGTAACCAAAAATAAGTAAATAACTTAAAAAAATACCTTTAACCTGTAGAATCATGCTTGGAGTGGGGAAATACTCAAATGTAGAAACAGACTGGCTGCATGAACAGTAGAGTCACATCGTTATCAGGTGAGGCATGGCCTCTATAATTAGAATAACCAGAGGTATTGTCCACACAGTTTAAACTATCAGGCTCCCTCTTTTCTTTAAAAAATAAAAAAATTGGGGCATGTATAGTTGAATTCACATATGTTGAATGCATGTTTGATATGATTCAACTATATAACTATATATCTTTATATCAACTATTCAACTATATAACTATTCAACTATATAACTTTATATCAACTCATTTGAAAACATAGATGAATGGGCTAAAAATCTCGGGGAAAAATATAAATTCTCAAAAATTGGCCCAAGAAGACCAACAGAAACACCCACTAAAATAGAAAAGATAGTTAGAGGTCCATCTACCAACCAGCTCTCCCTCCTTATCATCTTGGACACAAGTCCTTTGTAGTTATATAGGCAAGTTCTGGGGCTTCCCTGATGGCTCAGCAGGTAAGGAATCCACTTGCGATGCAGGAAATGCAGGGGACACGGATTTGATCCTTGGATTGGGAA
>NW_011494644.1:7726115-7730455 GCF_000754665.1 Bison bison bison
ATCCCCTGGAGAAGGGAAAGGCTACCCACTCCAGTATTCTGGCCTGGAGAATTCCATGGACAGGTATAGTCCATGGGGTCACAAAGGTGAATCCGACATGACTGAGTGACTTTCACACAAAGTGACTTGGGCTCCAAAATCACTGAAAATGGTGACTGCAGCCATGAAATTAAAAGATGCTTGCTTCTTGGAAAAAAAAGCTATGGCCAACCTAGACAGCATATTAAAAAGCAGAGACATTACTTTGCCTACAAAGGTCCATCTAATCAAAGCTATGCTTTTTCCAGTAGTCATGTACAGATGTGAGAGTTGGACCATAAAGAAGGCTGAGCACCAAAGAATTGATGCTTTTGAACTGTGGTGTTGGAGAAGACTCTTGAGAGTCCCTTGGATTGCAAAGAGATCAAATCAGTCAATCCTAAAGGAAATCAACCCTGAATATTCACTGGAAGGATTCATGCTGAATCTGAAGCTCCAAAACTTTGGCCACCTGATGCGAAGAACTGACTCATTGGAAAACACCTTGATGCTGAGAAAGATTGAAGACAGGAAGAGAAAGGGATGACAGAGGATGATGAGATGGTTGGATGGCATCACCAACTCAGTGGACATGAGTTTGAGCAAGCTCCGGGGGTTGGTGATGGACAGGGAGGTCTGGCGTGCTGCAGTCCATGGGGTTGCAAAGAGTCAGACACACCTGAGTGACTGAAATGACTGAAAGTGACTGAGCACACAGGCAAGTTCTGCCAAGTGTCAGGGAAGAGCTCACTGACATATTTTAGAACATAGAAGAAATATGGGGACCCTCCAATCTTATTTTGTAAGGCTATCCTATCAAGACAAGAAAATGCAATTATGGGCTGATATCACTTATGAATATAGAGGTAAAAACTATAAAATATAAACTAGAAAATTGAATCTAATGGTATATTTTAAAAGTTCATCTTGATTAACCAAGATTTATTTGAGAAATTCAAGTTTGGGGATGAATGTTACTATCAATATAACTTACTGTATGTACTGATTAGAGGAGAAAATCATTCATTGGATACTGGGAAGACATTTGCTAAAATGCAACATCTTTTCATGATCAAAAACTCTAGAAATAGAAGGAATATTCACATAAGTATACAGGAAATATACTTAATGGTGAATCTTTAGAAACATTGTCATTAAGCAACACATGGATGCCTGCTTTAGCTACTGATAATTACAATTCTAGTGAGAACCTGGCCAATGCAATATGAGAGAGAGAAATATTGGACATGAATATAGAATTTATAGAATGGTATTATTAGAAACACGAAAACACTGTCTCTCCATCTCCCTTGCTGTCAGTAACACTTAAAAGAGCACATAAAAAAATACTAGATTTATTCTTCTATCAGTTAAATGTAAGGATTATCTCTACAAAGATACATATACATTATGGTGAACTAATGCAGTTTGTTTAACCAGGTCCTCACTGATGAATTTTGGGTTTCTTTTGTTTATTTACTATTGTATCTGAGGGATGCATTTCCAGATTTTTGCACTGCTAGATTAAAAACAGCCCAGATGTCTTTCAACAGGTAAATGAATAAGCCAATGGTGGTTTGCTTTGCATTCCAAACCAAGGCACATATCAGCAATAAAAAAGGATATTGGTACACATTACATCTTGGATGTAACTAAGGAATTATGTTGAATGAAAAGAGCCAGTCCTAAAAGACTACATAATGTATCATTCCCTTTACAGACAGATTAGTGATTACAGTGGTTTAGGGATGGGATGGGGGTAGGGTGGGTAGAGGGTGGGAGGTAGGTGGGAGTGGTTATAAAAAGGCAAAGGGGGAAAAAAGCTGGTTAATACTACAAATATCATCAAATCTAAGAAACTTGAATATTATTTTTATTCATACAAAAGCAGAGAGGGGTTTCCCTGATGGTCCTGGGACTGGGACTCTGTGCTCCCAGTGCTGGGGCCCAAGTTTGATCCCTGATTAGAGAACTGGATCCCACATGCTGCAACTAAGACCCGGCCCAGCCAAATAAATAAATATTTTTTGAAAAAGCAAAGATAATAATTCTTTTGGTGACGGAGCTGTTCATTGTTTTGACTGTGGTGGTGGATATATGAACCTGAATGTGATAAAATTTTATAGGACTAAATACACACACATATATACATGCGTATATATACACTAAATATATATAGACTAAATACACACACAAATAAGTACAAGTGGGAAATCTGTATAAGATGAATGGATGGAGTCTTTGTCAATATCTTAACTGCGATATTGTACTATGTAGCTTTTCAAAGTGTTATCAATGGGGAAACCGAATAGAGATTATATAGGATCTCTGTGTACTATTTCTTTATTTCTTTGGCTGCACCGTGTCTTAGTTGTGACATGAGTGATCTTTCAGTTGTGACATACAAACTCTTAATTGTGGCATGTAGAATCTAGTTCCCTGATCAGGGATCGAACCTGAGCCCCTTGAATTGGGAGCACAGAGTCTTAGCCACTGGACCATCAGGGAAGTCCCTGTGTACTATTTCTTACAGCTATAATTTACAATATTATTACAACTATTATTTCTTAAAATTATCTCAAAATATAAATAAAATTTTAAAAAATCACTTCAAGTTAAAGAAGGTATATATACTCTTCAATTTTTATATTTTTCTTGTATTGCCCTCCTGAGGTGCTGCTTCAGTGCGTACTCCTAACCACAATAAAGCATGTGAAATTTCCTTTGTTGTTGTTCAGTCACTAAGTTGTGTCCGACTATGTGGTCCCATGGACCACAGCACACTAGGCTTCCTTGTCCTTCCCTATCTCCCTGAGTTTGCCCAAATTCTGCTTGGTGGGTTCTATTTTTACTCTCCCATTAAAGATGTGAAAACTGAAGCTTAAGAAAGACTTAGCCATTTGCTTAAAGTCAGAATCCAGGCTTAAACCCAAGCTCTTTGATGCTTAAGGCTATGCTCTTATCATTCTATTAAATTGTCACTCTGCTTGGTTAAAATAGCATTATTTTAAATTATTATACATTATTAAATTAACATTATCTACATGCTATTTATAAGAGAAAAGCCAAGGCAAAAATATATACATAAAATCTGAAAATAAAGGGTTGGAAATGATAACAAAAATGAAAGGAGACAGGGACCATACTATTAATATCTGGGTTACGTGATGCACACAAAGCAACTTTGAAAACAGTGCATATGATATAATTCTGTTTATGTCAACAAAAATTAACGTGTGTGTTGATGATGTGGAATTAGTGGTGGCATGTAGTGGGTATGCATATAGATTGTTGAAGTTATTGTATGGTGTTATTTTATTTGTGTAATTAAAAATGATTTTTTAAAAAATATAAGGAACAAACATGATTCCTGATCTTTGGGAGTTAATATGTTTAGCTAGGGAATAGGTAGGGGCCCAACTGTTTGTAATGTAAACCAAAAGAGAAACTAGGAAGAGAGGTTATGTGCCTTGTAGGATGAATACAAAACTAAGCCTTAAAAGTGGCGATAAACTGAGGTGTCATCAAGCACTTTCTCCCATCAAATGGTTTGATAGTTCTCCCTTCCCACTGAGGATTGAGAAAGGGGGAGATCAGGAGGCAATATACAAAAAGGACAGTGTCAGCCACGTGTCTCTGTTTCAAAACAAAGAGATGTTTTTGATCAGAAAGAAAAATGAAAAAACAAAAACAGCTCAACTTCTCTTGTTTCATCCAAACTTGGTTGTCCATCCCTTCACAGTTACCAAGACAACAGCAGCTCTCCTCCTTCTTTTGGATCTATTTCCAAGCTGAGAACAATAAATATAAAAGATCAGAAAGAGGGAAAAGCAATGAGTCATTCAAGGCATTCGAATTATTCATCCTGGAGAAGAGAATGCTAGGAGGTGCCAATTATATTGTTCTGGTCTATTAAAGGTTACTACGATGTAAGTAGTTTTCTGCTGGGGCCCAAGATAAAGTCAGATTTAACTAGAAGGAATAGCTTTAGGGGAAAAGTTCCTGGTAGAAAGTTCTGTGGGGCTGCTTTTCCTCTTTCAAAGTAGATTTATGGGGAGGCACTGGAATCTTGTATACTGCAGTGGTTGTCATCATTTTGAAAAATTCTTGATTGGTAAAAACACCATACCACAACAACAGCACACACCGGCCACACAGTACTTCGGTTCAGTTCAGTTCAGTTGCTCAGTCGTGTCCGACTCCTTGCGACCCCATGAATCTCAGCACGCCAGGCCTCCCTGTCTGTCACCAACTCCCGGAGTTCACTCAGACTCATGTCCATCGAGTCAGTGATGCCATCCAGCCATCTCATCCTCTGTCGT
>NW_011494644.1:7730607-7750356 GCF_000754665.1 Bison bison bison
CAGGGCTGATCTCCTTCAGAATGGACTGGTTGGATCTCCTTGCAGTCCAAGGGACTCTCAAGAGTCTTCTCCAACACCACAGTTCAAAAGCATCAATTCTTCGGTGCTCAGCTTTCTGCACAGTCCAACTCTTACATCCATGCATGACCACTGGAAAAACCATAGCCTTGACTAGACAGACCTTTGTTGGCAAAGTAATGTCTCTGCTTCTGAATATGCTGTTGAGGTTGGTCATAACTTTCCTTCCAAGGAGTAAGCATCTTTTAATTTCATGGCTGCAATCACCATCTGCAGTGATTTTTGAGCCCCCCAAAATAAAGTGTGACACTATTTCCACTGTTTCCCCATCTTTTCCCCATGAAGTGATTACTCTGTGAGTTTTTATATTTAAGTATAAAATACCACTCAGAGTTTTATGTTTATTATCTCGATTAATACTTGAGACAGTCCTAGAGGAAGAGACCATTATTATTCCCATTTTATTGACAAGAAAACAGAAAGAAGAGGGAGGGGATATATGTATATATACAGCTGATTCACATTGTTGTACATCAGAAGTTAACACAACATTGTAAAACAATTATACTCCAATTTAAAAATTAATAAAAAAAAAAACAAACAGAGAGTTGGAGAACTTAGCAACTTGATGAATGGCAGAGTCGGTATCTGAATGCAGGAAATATATTCTTAACCCGGAATGGTTTCTCATGATAGATAATTTCTCTCTTGAAATCCAATTCTGTTGGGCTCTTGGAAGGAATCCTGTAAAGTCCTTGCAGACTTAGGTTCTAATCTTACTTATTCATTCATTGAGTCATTTGTTAATAACTATTTATTGAATGCCTACTATACACAATCCCTAGCTAGGCACTGGGGATGCAGAGGAGAGCAGGATGGACCATGGTCTCTCATGGCTTATAGTCTAGGAAAATACCGCAGACCAAACAAATGAATATGATGATTTCAAGTCCTAGTAAATGCTATGAAGGAAACAAACTGGGCAATGATATATGGAATATAGGGTGAGTGGAAGACAGGAATATAGGTGGAGAGTGGAAGACAGGCTGCTTTAGGAAGGTCGATTGGGGAAGACCTTTCTAAGCAGGTGATGATTTGAGTTGAGATCTGGGTGATAGGAAGGAGCCATGTGCAGACCTGGGAGAAGAACCTTTCAGCCAGAGGGGCAGCAAATATACATTTGGGAACAAGTTTAAAGGTTGGACAGTGGGGTTAGAACATAGTGAACCAGGGTAGGCTAGGCATTGGAGCCTGGAGGGGTAGCTATAGATGAGCTTGGTTTGAAAGGCAAGGCCACCACGTGGGGTTGTGGATCTGCTACTGTTATCTAGAAGGTGGAGGCCATGAATGCTGCAAAGCCTTTTACCATGTACAGGACAGCCCCCACCAAAAGAACTGTTGTGTTATTGTTATTCAGTCTGTAAGTCATATCTGACTCTTTGCACCCCCGTGGACTGCAGCACACCAGGCTCCTCATGTCCTTCACCAAATCCCAGAGTTTGCTCAAATTCACATCCATCGAGTCACTGATACTATCTAACCATCTCATCCTCTGCTTCCCCCTTTTCCTTTCCCTTCAATCTTTCCCAGCAAAAGAATCATCCTCCCCTAAGCGTCCAAAGTGTCAAGGTTGAGAAACCTTGATCTCTGTATATAAACCCTGACCTCTATATACAAGGGGCCATGAGTTTTAGCAAACTCCAGGAGATAGTGAAGGACAGGGAAGACTGGAATGCTGCAGTCCCTGGGGTCTCAAAGTGTTGGACACGACTGAGTGACTGTGCAACACGACCCAGTTACTCATCTCACCAAAATTTCTCCTCAGAGCACCACTGTAAAAACAGATAAGAGATGAAGAGATGATTAGTCTTATTTTGCAGAAACCAGATTATGCTGCATGAGAACTAACATTCCTCAGGAGCCAGAGTGAATCAGTTATTGAATAATTGCCTGGGAGCCTCCCAAGATCTAAGTCTGGGATCTCCCCAGCAGTTGAGGGAGATTAATAGAACTATTAATAAAATCACACCATGCTAAGGAAGGGGGCTATTTGAGCCTCCAAGGAGTGGCTGGGACCTTGGAAGATTATAACTCATGATGTTCACCAGTTTCTTCCCCGGTTGCCCTGAGACTGGTGTATGTCTCATTCCAGGTTCACGCTGGTCTGGCGTTACTGACAAACTTTGGAAAGGGCTGACATAGGTAAAATGCTTTGTTTTAAATC
Organism: Bison bison bison; assembly: GCF_000754665.1. NCBI lineage: Eukaryota > Metazoa > Chordata > Mammalia > Artiodactyla > Bovidae > Bison > Bison bison. Next base: position 7,732,850 of record NW_011494644.1, read on the forward strand.
TGTAGCTGTTTTCTTGGTATCTCTCCACAGGCTGGAAAAGGACTCATTCTTTTGAGGTAATCTGGAGCCAAATGAACTGAAACTTTTTTCAGAAGGAGGAGATGTGATGGTATGAGAGCAAAAGAAGACCGAAAGTAAAATTCCTTTTGTTTGATTTGATGGTGTGGGTGAGCAGCCTTGGGAACAGTGAACACACCTCCTCCTCTTGTTTGTGTGAGTGACTTTCCCGACTGAGACACAGTAACACCCAGAGGAAATCATCTAACTGTTATTGGTAATTAAATGGAGAATGTCAAGTCTCCCAGAGGACCATTGCTCATTGGAGAAGTGGAGAGCCATTTCTGTTTGCAGTTACTTACTGGTGGAAAAGTAAAATGAGCCCTGTTTTGATGAAGTGTCCTGGTGCTAGTGAAACATTCCATGAAGGGCATTGTCTCCAAGACTTACTGAATCCATTCTACTGAACCATAAAGCTAAGTTAAAAAAAAAAATCTTGACAGTTTATAGGGGAGAGAGAATGAGAGAGAGAGAGAGATTAACATGGACAAATAATTTTTCAAAGGCTTGCCATATGCCAAGTTTGGTTATATGGATGCAATGGTGAAACAAGGGGTCTTGGGCAATGACTTTGGATGTCTGAGCCATGCAGTTTCTGTCGTTTGCCCATGCTCAGTTGCTAAGTCGTGTCTGACTCTTTCGACCCATGGACTGTAGCCTGCCAGGCTCCTCTGTCCATGGGATTCTCCAGGCAAGAACCCTGGAGTGGATTGCCATTTCCTCCTTCAGGGGGTTTTCTCGACCCAGGGATCAAACTCATATCTCCCGTGTCTCCTGCATTGCAGGCAGATTCTTTACTGCTGAGTTACCTAGGAAGCTCACAGTTTCTGTTACAACTACTCAGTTCTGTTGTCATAATGTCAACTTAAAGAAAAACACATAACATGATAATTGTGAATTTAAGTTTTTATTCATGATCTTACTGAGGACCACAGCCTGGGAGACAACTCTGAAGAACTGCTCTGAAGAGAGAAAGGAGAAGCTAGTTTATATGTGTTTTTTTTTTTTGCTAAGAGATACATGCAGTCAAAAGTATTGTTGTTCAGTTGCTAAGTCGTGTCTGACTCTGCAACCCCATGAACTGCAGGACACCAGGCTTCCCCGTCCTTCCTTATCTCCCTGAGTTTGCTCAAACTCATGTCCATTGAGGCCATGATGCCATCCAACCATCTCATCCTCTGTCACCCCTTCTCTTGCCCTCAATCTTTCCCAGCATCAGGGTCTTTTCTAATGAGTCAGTTCTTTGCATCAGGTGGCCAAAGTATTGGAGCTTCAACTTCAGTATCAGTCCTTCCAATGAATATTCAGGGTTGGTTTCCTTTAGGATTGACTGGCTTAATCTCCTTGCTATCTAAGGGACTCTCAAGAGTCTTATCCAGCACCACAGTTCAAAAGCATCAATTTTTTAGGACTCAGCAAAAGTATATATCTTGGTAAAAGACTGAAAGTTGCTCAGTTGTGTCTGACTCTCTGCAACCCCATGGACCATAGCCCACCAGGCTTCTCTGTCCATGGGATTCTCCAGGAAAGAATACTGGAGTGGGTTGCCATGTCCTCCAAAAGCCTGGAGGCTTCCCTGTAAACAGCGAGTAAAGTAGGTGACTGAGGTGTAGAGTGTGTTCTATTCTTAGAGTCCTCAATAAGAGCTGTTTTTTAAAAAATGCAAGATGAATTATTAATAGTTCTAGAGATCTGCTATATGGTGTATTGCCTATTATCAGCAATATTATATTGTGCACTTAAAACTTGGTTAAGATGAAAACCTCATGCTCATGGTTCTTAATACACATACAGAAGATTTGAAAGGCAATAGATGGGTTACTCAAATGTATACTGAAATCACTTGATACAGTGGCAGGATTTGGAATGGAGAGCAGAATGGTACACCCGGATAGTGAGAGAAGAGGGTGGCTACGAATGAGTAGGTAACTATGGTGTGAATGTAGGGAGAGTCAAATCTGGGCAACATTGTTGATTCCTCTCTTTTCCTCACTGTGCACACTACGTCACTTCAGTCATGTCTGACTCTACAACCCTATGGACTGTAGCCCTCCAGGATCCTCTATCTGTGGGATTTTCCAGGCAAGAATACTTGGTGGGTTGCCGTGCCCTTCTCCAGGGGATCTTCCCAATCAAGGGATTGTACCCAAGTCTCTTACAGCTTCTGCATTGGCAGGCGTTTTTTTTTTTTTTTTTTTTTTTAATACTGACACCACCTGGGAAGCTCAAAAAGTACAGCTTTGAACGTGCTTGTGTAAGTTGCTTAGTTGCGTCCAACTCTTTGTGACCCCATGGACTGTAGTCTGCCAGGCTCCTCTGTCCATGGGATTCTCTAGGCAAGAGTACTGGAGTGGGTAGCCATACTCTTCTCCAGGGAATCTTCCTGACCCAGAGATCCAACCTGGGTCTCCTGCATTGCAGGCAGATTCTTTACTGTCTGAGCCACCAGGGAAGCTCCAGCTTTACCATTATGGTAACCAGCCAACATCTAATTTTGACCCTGTTCAAACCATTACCCACACTATAGTGGATCTTTTTAAAATTATGAATCTTATCACAAAGACCTTTCAATGACTTTCAATTGCTCTTAGAATAAAATATTTGTCTGAAATTGTATTTGTGTTCAAAGTAGTTGATGTCCTTCCCTAGCAGAGGATTCTACTTCCCTACCTTTCTGATGATAAACTTGGTTATGTGACTTGAAGGGATACCCGCCCCCCACCCCCCCCATGTAAGAGGATCATATGTTCCTACCTTATTGAACACAAAAGTGACTTGCTTTGGTTAGTGGAATGAGGGTCAACATGATATGTGTTATTTCTAAGCAGAAGGTTTAAGAGCTCTTTATTTTTCTCTCTTCCATTTTTATAAGGCTGGCATCAGCCCAGATAAAGGCTGATTCATCAGGCATGAAGGCAACATGAAGACAAGACCCACAATGGACATACAGCATGAGCTGAAAATAGATATCTGGCTGTTGTAAGCCATTGATATTTATTACTATGGCAAAACGTAATGTGATCTGTAAGGCTCTGAATGATTTAATGGTTTGGTCTGAGTTCTCCAGCGTATCTCTCAAACATTTCCCCCTTTACCTGAGTAACTGCTATTTTTCTTCCAGATCCCAGCTTAAATGTCACTTCCCTCAGAAAAGTCTTTTATAACTCTCCCTTCCCCCACAACATGGGACTAATTTAGATCACCTATTAGTCTACCTCGTAACATCTTGTCCATTTCCTCCATATCACTCAAACGCAGTCTATAATATTTTCTGAGCATGATAATCTGCTTACCTCAGGAGAATGTAAGTTCAGAGGAAACAGAAATTATGTCTGTTGCCTGGTATACAGTAAGAACTCAATATTTTTTGATCAAAGGGGCAAATCTGACTCTAGATCACACATGAGTGAAGAAGCCAGAGAGTCTGAGGTATCAAATGTAGAGAGATGAGTGGAAATAAAGAAGGATCCAGTGAAGACAGAAACAGGTTGTGAGAAGGGTGGTGCATGGAGAAGTGACCAAAGATAAATGGTCACGGGGAGAGTGTAACTAGGCAGGACCCTAGGAGGCCTTCCCAGAATAGACCCTCACCCATGTCTTCCACCTGCCTTTTGTCTGTAGAAAAACTTTAGAGAAACAATAAATTTAATCAGAGAAGTGAGAAAATAAGAGAAAGGAAGACAATAATACTTTAGCCATTAAACAAAGTCAAGGACCTTTAGTTCCTCCTCAAGGAGGAGCTAGTGGTAAAGAACCTGCCTGCCAATGCAGGAGATGCAAGTTTAATCCCTGGGTCGGGAAGATCCCCTGGAGGAGGGCATGGCAACCCACGCCAGTATTCTTGCCTGGAGAATCCCAGAGGATTCTGGGGATTCCTCAGACAGAGGAGCCTGGCGGGCTACAGTCCATGAGGTCACAAAGAGTAAGACAAGACTGAAGCAACTTAGCATGCATATGCAATGCAAAGACTATAGTTAATATTCTGAGCCATGTCCCTTGAGCTGTTTTGCAGATATTGAAACTCCAGGCCAGGTGGGAGAAGTTAACTTTATGCTGCCCACAGGCTCATAGACCAGTTAGAACCAGAAGGTTGATGATACTGACTTCCAATTACCTCACCACCAACTAACCAGAAGAATGTCCAGGAGTGAATCATGTCCTGCTCCTTGAACACTATAAGACTCCTCACCACCCCCTCCAGAGGGGGACACGCAGTTTTGAAGGCATTATCCTGCTGTGGCCCCATTTGCCCGGCAAAGCAGTAAAGCTACACTTTTCTACTTCATGTAAAACTCTGTCTCCATATTTGTATATGGCACTCGACCAGAGGTTGAGTTTCTGAAACAAGAGGGCCTCTTATAAGATGCCAGTTGCCATTTCTACAGGAAGGGAGGTAGCCATTCAGGGCAAAGAGTGGACTTGTACACTAAACTTCCATCCCGTCTCTCCCCGTTCTTTCTCTCATTTTGTGATTTCCCATTTCATCAACTTGTTGAGCATCTTCTAGATGTTGAGTTATTATTAGGGATTCAGTTACTAAATAATTCAGTTCTTAGTTTCATACTCTTACCCAGCTGAAGAAGACAGGATATGAACCCAATACTTTAAGAGTGATAGGTGAATTCTTCAAAAGAGAAATTTGGGGACTTCCCTGGTTGTCCAGTGCTTAAGAATCCACTTGCCAATGCAGGGGACATAGGTTCAATCCCTGGTCTGGGAAGATCCACATGCTTTGAGGAAACTGAGCCCACGGGCTGCAATTACTTAAGCCCATATGTCCTAGAGCCCACTGCAGTGAGATGCTCACGAACCACAAGTAGAGAGAAGCCCTTGCTTGCCGCAACTAGACAAAGCCTGAGAGCAGCAGTGAAGACCCAGCACGACCAAAAATAAATACATAAATAGAGGGATTCAGAGGCCATGGGAAATTCCATAGAGAAAGCTACGTTTACCTTCCCTGTCTCTGCTTCTTCTACTCTTTGTTTGCAATGCTCTCAGCTTGTCCAAATTTTACCCATTCTTCACTTCAGGAAGTACTTTATTTAACAGGACCACAATCCTGTGGTCACAGAATTTCTTTACTAACCTACCAATCATCATGAGATGCTATAGTCCAGGATCACTCAAGATAACGGTATTTTTTTGTCTAGATCCCCTTAACCCTCATGTGAAGAATTACAGGTATTTTCTTTGGGATGTTGTCAGTATACACAGGGATGGAGAGAGCTAAGAGGGTATGGGTAGGGCTCTGACAGCATCAGCTATACTTCCCCATTGCCTCATATTGAATCCCATAACCAACCCTTCCTTCTCTTCCCCCACCCCACTGTGTTTTGATGGAACTATGTGCCTTTAGTATATTCCACCTTATCTTGTGTGTTCATGTTTTTCTTTTACTTTCCTGTAAGCTCCTGGAGGCAGGAACCATGTCTGATTCATCTTTTTATCCTCCCCATGGCTTAACAGAGGTCCTGTCACAGAGAATCTATTTACTCAATAAATGTTCACAGAATTGTATTGTGGGGGATACCACTGCTCCCCAGGGCACTATTAAGTCAGGTCCATTCTTTTCTAACATCATGAAAAGATATTATCACAACATTGTCATTGATTCAGAGAATCCATCTCCAGAATTTTATCTATTAAATTTTTTTAAATTTTAATCAAAGGAATATACATACATAGTGATGAGTCGTATAATACAGACACACTTATTGACAAAAAGCAACAGCTTTTCACCTACCTGCAGTCTTCTCTCCAGAGGTAACTTTGTTTCTGTTTATTGCCACCAAAACTCTAAATAATACACTTAGATCTCTATTTTTTGGTTTATCTGCTGCAGGCAATTTTTAATCTCTTCTTTTCTAAGAAGGATGAGAATTTAGTTCAGGTAAAAACACTCCCCCTTCTATCCTTCTCCTCCCAATAGTTAGTCATTTGCTTTTAGTTCCTTAAAAATTGCCTTTGTTCCTGTCTATAATATAGTTTAAATGCTATTCTCTATCCTCCCATTTCTTATTTCATCAGTGTTATTTTCCTGCATTCTTTGTGAGATGAGGACATTACTGCTTCCTTTCCTTTTTCCTTCTGTCTCCGCTTATCCTCCTATCTCCCATCCCCTGACTGCTCCCCTGCTATTTTCATATTGCCAAGATGGTTAACAGCTACATCCTGTTCTTCAAACACAGTCAAATTCTTCGCCAATAGGTTGACACTAAAAACTAAACACAAACCAGTATCCTCATTACTACGATGACTTAATTATCATTCATGCCTGGACCAAGGGTTGAATTACAGCTACATGTTTTTCCCTGTCAATCTAAAGTCACAGCCCTTGGATTGCTCAAATAAGAACGACAAAAGCATTGAGGTTTAAAGATTTCCTATTCTTAACATCAGTTTGTTTAAAATCATGCCACATTTAATTAGTTTGATATTTATACCATGACTTTCTTATAATTTTTAAAGCCTGGAGTTTCTAATTGTCCATTTAAATTGATGCCAAAAACATGCTGTTCCTTTATTGTGTCTTCAGCTTTTCCATTCTATTACTGCGTGTATTTCTCTGGTACACCCCCTCTTCTAACACCTCATGAAGGGAATGGGATGTGGAAAGACTGGGGACACTCTGTGTGCCATGTTGAACCACAAGCTTCTCTCCATTTTTGAAATTTATTTTAAAATATATTGTGGGCTTCCCTGGTGGTCCAGTGGTTAAGAATCCACTGGGGACACAGATTCGATCCCTGGCCTAGGAAGATCCCACCTACTGTGGAGCAACTAAATCTGCATTCTACACTACTGGGCCTGTGTGCTGCAGCTACTGAAGCCCACACGCCCTGAAGTCTGTGCTCTGCAACAAGAGAAGCCACTGCGACGAGACGCCCGTGCATCGCAACTAGAGAGTAGCCCCTGCTCGCTGCAACTAGAGAAAGCCTGAACGCAGCAACGAAGACTCAGCATGGCCAAAGATAAATAAATAAAAAATTGTAAAATATAATATTATTAAGTTTGATTGTGGCCAAGAATGATTACAGGTTCTGAATGATTCTCATGCCGTATAACTATTCTCTCTTGTTGGACCTTCTCATATTTTCAGTTCTGGTTTTCTTTGCACCTTCATCTTCTTATCAATAAAGAGGGGATAATCCATCAACAAAATGGGGATAAGAAATTTAAATGATATCACAGGAAAAATGACTACAAAGTGTAATTCTTTGCCTTTTTGGTGGGGAAAAGATCTGTATACAAAAGTTTTATACAAATTATAAGTAAGAGCTATACAAAATGTTATTATGCTTATAGGAAAATAATAATATATGGTAGAACTCTCCCTGAGAATAGCATAGAACTGTTGTAAAATATGCATCATGTTTATTATTACCACTATTGTGGTAGTAGCCATTAATTTATGATTCTATATGGTGTTCCTTGAATTGGTCCTTTTTTTCTATCTATTTTAAAAAATTTCTATTGGAATACAGTTGCTTTATAATGTTGTGTTAGTTTCGGGTGTACAGCAAAGTGAACCAGTTATATATATACATATATCAACTCTTTTTTTTAAAGATTCTTTTCCCATATAGACCCTTACAGAATATTGAATAGAGTTCCCCGTGCTGTACAGTAGATTCTTATTAGTTATCTGTTTTATTGTATGTGTCAATCCCAACCTCCCATTTTATCCCTCCAGACACCCCTTATCCTCTGGTATTGGTCCTTGATATCAGCGTCGGGACCACGACGACTTTCCAGTGACTGAGGGGAGAGGCTGGAGCCTCAGGTAAGCTTAGATGCTGAACCACAGCCTGACCTCGGAGGGTACAAATGTTCTCCCCTACTTCTCAGCTCTAGTGAATGTCCATGTGCAAAGTTGCATGTATGGAGGAGAAGAATTCCTGCACTGTTATGGGCTTTCTTCATTCTCGAAGGGAGCAGAGATCTCATTAAATCCATCAGATCACATTCTCTATTCTGAAGCCAACCTGGCAGCTTTGGGTTACTTGAAAATTGGAATGATTTGGAGGTTACTGCCCACTATCCCTTCCGGTTTCAGCTTTTAGGGCTCCTTCCCAACTCCATAGACTAGGTTAACTCCCCTTGCAGCACATTCTCTGAATGGTCAGGCCCTTTTCCCTTGTGAGGAGCAGGTACTCAAACTTGTTTAAGCAGAGAGGGAATTTCTCAAGTCACATAGTAAGAAGACTGTGGCCCTCATGGATAGAACCATGGTGGATATCGGAGCTGAAGTTCTGTCCTGCATTTTGTCTGTCTTCCATCTCTCCTTACCTTAACTGTTACTACTGCCTCTTCCTCTTCCTCCTCTTTTTCCCCCCGCCCCATCCACTTCCTCTTCTTTTTTAAATGTCTATTCATTTACACATTTTTTAATCTCCACTTACTCTGAATCAGAAGCCATACTAAGTGCTGGGGGATCCCAAGATGAATAAAACAATGTATTCTTGCCCTTAATCAGCTCTCAGTTTTGAGTTTTATTTGCAAAAATGTAGTATTTTAAGCCATCACTAATTCATGATTGAAGTAGGCACTTATTCATAGCTGAAACCAAAGGCTTAGACAGGATAGAGAAATGGTACAACAGAGCTGGGAATGGGCAGGAGACAGGACCACTAAAAAGACAGGAAAAGGAAACTAGGGCATGAGTCTGGTCCTGGGAGTTAGAGACTCATTCAGAGTCTGAATCTGCCAACTACCAGCAGTGCAAACAATTTTTTTGTGTGTGCAATTAGTATGTATTTTATAATTAAAAAGTTTAATTGCCAAAAGCATTCCTTGTTTCATAGAGTTTTGAAGATCAGATGAGAACACTGATCAAAGTCCACAACACAGAGCTTTTTACTGGGAAACTCAACTAGTATGCATGCACGCTCAGTCGATAGGTCGTGTCCAGCTCTTTGCAACCCCATGGTCTATCGCCAGCCAGACACCTCTGTCCATGGGATTTTGCAGGCAAGGATATTGGAGTGGGTTGCCATTTCCTTCTTCACTCCTTCTCTTTAAAAAATTTTTTTAAAATTTTATTTATTTATTTTTGGCTACTCTGGGTCTGCATTGCTTTGAGAGGGTTTTCTCTAGTTGTGGCAAATGGGGGCTATCTCTAGTTGTGGTACATGAGCTTTTCATTGTGCTGGCCTCTCATTGCAGAGAATGTGCTCTAGGGCACACGGGCTTCAGTAGTTTTGGTGCACGGCCTTAGTTGCGCTATGGAATGTGGGATCTTCCCAGACCAGGGATTGAACCCGTGTCCCCTGCATTGACAGGCGGATTCTTAACCATCGGACCATCAGGGAAGTCCTCCTCCTCTTTTTCTTTCCTTCCTTCCACCTTATTTCCTCCTTTCTTCCTTTTGGCATTTTGTGCCACTGAAGTTCTAGTTCTAGTTTACAGTAACCTTATAGCCCACAGTCACAGAGACAGTAAGTACATCATTCTCCCAGAACCATGTGTCAAACTAGAGAAGATGCTAATTGACATTTCTCATATCAATTGGTTGTCCCTGTCCCCCTGTACCCAATGTAACCAGGGGGATGCGGTATTTGTGCTTTGCTTGCCTGCCTAGTTCACATGTTTACTTCAAATCACCTAGAAGAATGTGGTCTTGTCTGGAAAGATGGGTTCTGTCCAAGGAAGGGAGGAAGGATGCTGAACATATAATAAAACAGTAACCATTTCCATCAGCCCCAGTGCTTGCTAGCCTAGGGTGCCCTTACTTGCAAAAGCCTTTTGAAAATTTGCAAAAGTAAGCTACTTAATTAATTTATGGCTGCTCTGGGTCTTCATTGCCACATGGAGGGTTTCTCTAGTTGTGATGAGTGGGGGCTACTCTTTGGTGGGGTGTGTGGACTTCTTTCTTTTCGATTTATTTGTTTTTTATTGAAGCGTAATTGCTTTACAGAATTTTGTTGTTTTCTGTCAAACTTCAACATGAATCAGCCATGCTGCTGCTACTGCTAAGTCCCTTCAGTCGTGTCCGACTCTGTGCGATCCCAGAGATGGCAGCCCACCAGGCTCCCCCGTCCCTGGGATTCTCCAGGCAAGAACACTGGAGTGGGTTGCCATTTCCTTCTCCAATGCATGAAAGGGAAAAGTTGAAAGGGAAGTCGCCCGGTCGTATATCCCCTCCCCTTTGGACATCCCTCCCATCTCCCTCCCCATCCTACCCCTCTAGGTTGATTTGCATTTCTCTAGTAATGAGCGATGTTGAGCATCTTTTCATGTGTTTGTTAGCTGTCTGTATGTCTTATTTGGAGAAATGTCTGTTTAGATCTTTTTCCCACTTTTTGATTGGGTTGTTTGTTTTTCTGATATTGAGTTGTATGAGCTGCTTGTATATTTTGGAAATTAATCCTTTGTCAGTTGTTTCATTTTCTATTATTTTCTCCCATTCTGAGGGCTGTCTTTTCACCTTGCTCATAGTTTCTTTTGCTGTGCAAAAGCTTTTAAGTTTAATCAGGTCCCACTTGTTTACTTTTGTTTGTATTCCCATTACTCTAGGAGGTGGGTCATAGAGGATCTTGCTTTGATTTATGTCATTGAGTATTCTGCCTATGTTTTCCTCTAAGAATTTTATAGTTTCTGGTCTTACATTTAGGTCTCTAATCCATTTTGAGTTTATCTTTGTGTATGGTGTTAGGAAATGTAGAAAATGGTATTAGGAAATGGAAATGTTCTAATTTCATTCTTTTACATGTAGCTGTCCAGTTTTCCCAGCACCATTTATTGAAGAGGCTGTCTTTGCCCCATTGTATATTATTGCCTCCTTTGTAAAAAAATAAGGTACCCATAAGTGCATGGGTTTATTTCCGGGCTTTCAATCTTGTCCCATTGGTCTATATTTCTGTTTTTGTGCCAGTACCATACTGTCTTGATGACTGTAGCTTTGTAGTATAATCTGAAGTCAGGAAGGTTGATTCCTCCAGCTCCATTCTTCTTTCTCAAGACTGCTTTGGCTATTCAGGGTCTTTTGTGTTTCCATATGAACTGTGAAATTTTTTGTTCTAGTTCTGTGAAAAATGCCATTGGTAATATGATAGGGATTGCATTGAATCTGTAGATTGCATTTGGTAGTATAGTCATTTTCACAATATTGATTCTTCCTACCCAGAAACATGGAATATCTCTCCATCTGTTTATGTCATCTTTGATTTCTTTCATTAGTGTCTTATAATTTTCTGTTTACAGTTCTTTTGTCTCCTCAGGTAAGTTTATTCCTAGATATTTAATTCTTTTTGTTGCAATGGTTAATGGGATTGATTCCTTAATTGCTCTTCATTTTTTCATTGTTAGTATATAGAAATGTGAGTGATTTCTGTGTATTGATTTTGTATCCTGCAATTTCGCTAAATTCACTGATTAGCTCTAGTAATTTTTGATACAATCTTTAGGGTTTTCTATGTACAGTATCATGTTATCTTTAAACAGTGAGAACTTTACTTCTTTTCCTATCTGCTTTCCTTTTATTCGGAGAAGGCAATGGCACCCCACTCCAATACTCTTGCCTGGAAAATCCCATGGACGGAGGAGCCTGGTAGGCTGCAGTCTATGGGGTCGCTGAGAGTTGGACACAACAGAGCAACTTCACTTTCACGCATTGGAGAAGGAAATGGCAACCCACTCCAGTGTTCTTGCCTGGAGAATCCCAGGGACAGATGGGCTACCATCTATGGGGTCACACAGAGTCGGACACGACTGAAGTGACTTTATGTAATGTTCCTTTTATTTCTTTTTCTTCTTTGATTGCTGTAGCTAGGACTTCCAAAACTATGTTGAATAATAGTGGCTAAAGTGGACAAGGGTGTTCCTAGTCTTAGTGGGAATGCTTTCAGTTTTTCACCTTTAAGAATAATGTTTGCTGTAGGCTTATCATATATGGTTTTTACTATGTTGAGGTAGGTTCCTTCTATGCCCATTTTTTGAAGAGTTTTAATCATAAATGGGTGATGAATTTTGTCAAAGGCTTTTTCTGCATCTATTGAGATTTTCATATGGTTTTTATCTTTCAATTTGTTAGTATGGTGTATCACATTGATTGATTTGCATATTTTGAAGAATTCTTGCACCCCTGGGATAAACCCAACTTGATCATGGTGTATGAGCTTTTTGATGTGTTGCTGAATTCTGTTTGCTAAAATTTTGTTGAGGGTTTTTGCATCTATGTCCATCAGTGATATTGGCCTGCAGTTTTCTTTTTTGTGTGTTGTCTTTGGTTTTGGTATCGGGGTGATGGTGGCCTTGTAGAATGAGTTTGGAAGTGTTCCTTCCTCTGCAATTTTTTGAAAGAGTTTTAGAAGGATAGGCATTAACTCTTCTCTATTTGATAGAATTCTCTTATGAAGCCATCTGGTCCTGGGCTCTTTTTTTTTTTTTTGATGGGGGCGGGGGGCAGATTTTTGATCATAGCTTCAATTTCAGTGCTTGTAATTGGGTTTTTCATAATTTCTATTTCTTCCTGGTTCAGTCTTGGAAGATCGAACTTTTCTAAGAATCTGTTCATTTCTTCCAGGTTATCCATTTTATTGACATATAGTTGTTCATAATAGTCTCTTATAATCCTTTGTATTTCTGCATTGTCTGTTGTAACCTCTTCTTTTTCATTTCTAATTTTATTGATTTGATTCTTCTCTCTTTTTTTCTTGATGAGTCTGGCTAAAGTTTTGTCAATTTTGTTTATCTTGTCAAAGAACCAGCTTTTAGTCTTTTTTTTTTTTTTTTACTATTATTTCTTTCATTTCTCTTTCATTTATTTCTGCTCAGATCTTAATGATTTCTTTCCTTCTACTAATTTTTTTGGTTTTTCTTTTTCCAGTTGTTTTAGGTGTAAAGTTAGGTTGTCTGTTCAATGTTTTTCTTGTTTCTTAAGGTAGGATTGTATTGCTATCAACTTCCTTCTTAGAATTGCTTTTGCTGTATCCCATAGGTTTTGAGTTGTGTTTTCATTGTCATTTGTTTCTAGAAATTTTTTTATTTCCCTTTGATTTCTTCAGTAACCTGTTGGTTATTTAGAAATGTGTTGTTTAATCTCCATGTGTTTGTGTTTCTTACAACTTTTTTCTTGTAATTGGTATCTAGTCTCATAGTGTTGTGGTAGGAGAAGATGCTTGATGTGATTTCAATTTTCTTAAATTTACTGAGGTCTGACTTGTGACCCCAGATGTGGTCTATCCTGGAGAATGTTCCATGTGCACTTGAGAAGAAGGTGTATTCTTCTGCATTTGGATGGAATGTCCTGAAGATATCAATGAGATCCATCTCATCTAATGTATCATTTAAGACTTGTGTTTGCTTATTAATTTTCTGCTTTGATGATCTGTCTGTTGGTGTGAGTGGGGTGTTAAAGCCTCCTAGTATTATTGTGTTACTGTCAATTTCTCCTTTTATGTCTGTAAGTGTTTGTCTTATGTATTGAGGTGCTCCTATGTTGGCTGCATAGATATTTACAATTGTTATGTCTTCCTCTTGGATCGAACCCTTGATCATTAGATAGTGTCCTTCCTTATCTCTTGTAATATTCTTTATTTTAAGGTCTATTTTGTCTGATATGAGGATTGCTACTCCAGCTTTCTTTGCTTCCCATTTGCATGGAATAGATTTTTCCATCCTCTCACTTTCAGTCTATATGTGTCTTTAGGTCTGAAGTGGGTTTCTTGTAGACGGCATATTACGGGTCTTGTTTTTGTATCCATTCAGCCAGTCTGTGTCTTTTGGTTGGAGCATTTAATACATTTACATTTAAAGTAATTATTGATATGGGGTCACAAAGAGTCGGACACGACTGAGCAACTGAACTGAACTGATGTTCCTATTGCCATTTTCTTAATTGTTTGGGGTTGATTTTGTGGATCTTTTTTCTTCTCTTGTATTTCTTAACCGTATAAGTCCCTTTAACATTTGTTGTAAAGCTGGCTTGGTGGTACTGAATTCTCTTAACTTTTGCTTGTCTGAAAAGCTTATTATTTCTTCATCAATTTTGAATGACATCCTTTCCAGGTCCAGTAATCTTGGTTATAGATTTTTCCCTTTCAGTACTTTAAATATATCCTGCCATTCCCTTCTGGCCTGCAGAGTTTCTTTTGAAAGATCATCTGTTAAGTGTATGGGGTTTCCCTTGTATGTTACTTGTGGCTTCTCCCTTGCTGCTTTTAATATTCTTTCTTTATGTCTAGTCTCTGTTAGTTTGATTAGTATGTGTCTTGGCATATTTCTCCTTGGGTTTATCCTGCATAGGACTCTTTGTGACTCTTGGACTTGATTGACTATTTACTTTTCCATGTTTGGGAATTTTTAAACTATAATCTCCTCAAAAATTTTCTCATACCCTTTCTTTTTCTCTTCTTCTTCTGGGACCCCTATAATTCGAATGTGGTGCATTTGATATTGTCCCAGAGGTCTCTGAGAATATCCTCAATTCTTTGCATTCTTTTTACTTTATTCTGCTCTTCAGAAGTTATTTCCACCATTTTATCTTCCAGCTCACTGATTAGTTCTTCTGCTTCAGATTTCTGCTATTGATTCCTTCAATAGTATTTTTAATTTCAGTAATTGTGTTGTTTGTCTCTGTATGTTTATACTTTAATCCTTCTAGGTCTTTGTTAATTGATTCATGCATGTTCTCCATTTTGTTTTCAAGGTTTTTCATCATCTTTACTATCATTATTCTGAATTCTTTTTCAGGTAGTTTACCTATTTCATCTTCATTTATTTGGACTTCTGTGTTCCTAGTTTGTTCCTTCATTTGTGCAGTATTTCTCTACCTTTTTTTTTTTTAACTTATTGTGTTTGAGGTCTCCTTTTCCCAGGCTTCATGGAAAGTTGAATTCTTTCTTTTAAGAAGGTTGAATTCTTTCTTTCTTTTGGTTTCTACCCTCCTAAGGTTGGTCCAGTGGTTTGTGTAAGCTTCATATAGGGTGAGATTTGTGCTGAGTTTTTGTTTGTTTGTTTGTTTTTCCTCTGATGGGCAAGACTGAGTGAGGTGGTAATCCTGTCTGCTGATGATTTGGTTTGTATTTTTGTTTTGTTTGTTGTTTAGATGAGGCATCCTGCACAGGGTGCTATGGTGGTTGGGTGATTCTGGATTTTGTATTCAAGTGGTTTTTTGTATGTGAGTTCTCACTATTTGATATTCCCTAGGGTTAGTTCTCAGAGAAGGCAATGGCACCCCACTCCAGTACTCTTGCCTGGAAAATCCCATGGATGGAGGAGCCAGGTAGGCTGCAGTCCACAGAGTCGCTAAGAGTCAGACATGACTGAGCGACTTCACTTTCACTTTTCACTTTCTTGCATTGGAGAAGGAAATGGCAACCCATTCCAGTGTTCTTGCCTGGAGAATCCCAGGGACAGGGGAGCCTGGTGGGCTGCCATCTATGGGATCTTGGAGTCAGTACTCCCACTCCAAAGGTTCAGGGCTTGATCTCTCTCTCACTCCTATCCAATCAGTAAATGCAGTCAACTCTGCCTTCAAAATAAATCCAGAATCCAGCCCCTTCTGGTCTAAGCCACCATCACCTCTAGGCTGGAACACTGCAACAGCTTCTGCTGTTGGCCCCTTCAATCCATCTTCAATGTGGCAGCTCTGAGATCCTCAGAAAATAGGGCTTGAATGCCTGGAGCCTGTGGCCAAGCCAAAGCCAAACATCCTCCGAATCCTACTTCCTTATCCACTTTGCATGGACTTCTTATTTTGGTGGCTTCTCTTGATGCAGAGCCTTCCCTTGTTGTGGAGCATGAGCTCTAGGCATGCAGGCTCAGTAGATATAACTTGCCAGCCCTACAGTACATGGGCTTCAGTAGCTGTGGTGCACAGGCTTGGTTGCCCTGTGGCATGTGGGATCTTCCCACACCAGGGATTGAACCCATGTCCCCTGCATTGGCAGGTG
Source organism: Bison bison bison (assembly GCF_000754665.1). NCBI lineage: Eukaryota > Metazoa > Chordata > Mammalia > Artiodactyla > Bovidae > Bison > Bison bison. The sequence continues at coordinate 7,748,800 of NW_011494644.1, forward strand.
GATACTTAACTATTGGACCACCAGGGAAGCCCAATAGTAAAATATCTTAAGTGCATTTCATTAAGACTCATGTCTGTGTCTGCTCTGACTTGCCCTCTCCATTGCATTTCCTTTAGACTGAGTAACACTGGAGAAACTGCAGGCAGTTTTCTGTAACTAAGTAGGAGTTAAGTCAAGGATGCATTTTAGTTTGAGGTTAATGAGATATATTTATGTAGCTTGCAGTTCCTTATGCATATGGTTAAACTATTGCTAGCAATTCCATGATAAAAATGGATTTCAAGTGTACTTCTACTGCCTACTGTAACAACTCAGAGGTGATGTGCCATGAGAGTGCAGAGCCAGGACTAAATCCATATTTGAAATGTGCCCTTTAGTACCTGACACCAGAATTATTTGGGTAATGAATGAGAAACCAAGTTTGAAATGCGCACTGATAAAAGCTCTTCTATAGAAGAGTCTTCCAAATCTTACAACTTACATATGAAAGCAACTTAATAGAAGTCTTCCAGCTTAAGACAAACAGTTTTCAAAATTTACTGAACATGCCAATAAAAAATGATGATGCTTAAAGAAACAATTAATTAAGAAATAAAATTTAATCAACCATCCTAGAAGAAATACTAAATTAACTTTCTAATCTCTCTGTAGAAAATTATACAAAATTGTCTTCATACAAAGAAGCAACCAAAGAGTTTGAGGTGAAATACATAGAGAAAGAAATATACATTTTTTCCCCTGGATTTTGTGGTTTGTGGCATTTGTCAGTCTTTTTAAAATTTGTAATTAGAGATACCAAGGGAACATTTCATGCAAAGATGGGCTCAATAAAGGACAGAAATGGTATGGACCTAACAGAAGCAGAAGATATTAAGATGAGGTGGCAAGAATATACAGAACTGTACAAAAAAGAGCTTCACGACCCAGATAATCACGAAGGTGTGATCACTCACACTCAACTAGAGCCGGACATCCTGGAATGTGAAGATAGGTGGGCCTTAAGAAGCATCACTATGAACAAAGCTAGTGGAGGTGATGGAATTCCAGTTGAGCTATTTCAAATCCTAAAAGATGATGCTGTGAAAGTGCTGCACTCAGTATGTCAGCAAATTTGGAGAACTCAGCAGTGGCCACAGGACTGGAAAATGTCAGTTTTCATTCCAATACCAAAGAAAGGTAAATATGAAAGAATGTTCAAACTACCACACAATTGCACTCATCTCACATGCTAGTAAAGTAATGCTCAAAATTCTCCAAGCCAGGCTTTAGCAATATATGAACTGTGAACTTCCAGATGTTCAAGCTGGTTTTAGAAAAGGCAGAGGAACCAGAGATCAAATTGCCAACATCCACTGGGTCATCAAAAAAGCAAGAGAGTTCCAGAAAAACATCTATTTCTGCTTTATTGACTATGCCAAAGCCTTTGACTGTGTGGATCACAATAAACTGTGGAAAATTCCAAAAGAGATGGGAATATCAGACCACCTGACCTGCCTCTTGAGAAACCTATATGCAGGTCAGGAAGCAACAGTTAGAACTGGACATGGAACAACAGAC
>NW_011494644.1:7750487-7751088 GCF_000754665.1 Bison bison bison
AATAGGAAAAGGAGTACATCAAGGCTATATATTGTCACTCTGCTTATTTAACTTCTATGCAGAGTACATGATGAGAAACGCTGGGCTGGAAGAAGCACAAGCTGGAATCAAGATTACCGGGAGAAATATCAAGAACCTCAGATATGCAGATGACACCACCCTTATGGCAGAAAGTGAAGAGGAACTAAAAAGCCTCTTGATGAAAGTGAAAGAGGAGTGAAAAAGTTGGCTTAAAGCTCAACATTCAGAAAACGAAGATCATGGCATCTGGTCCCATCACTTCATGGGAAATAGATGCAGAAACAGTGGAAGCGGTGTCAGACTTTAGTTTTCTGGGTTCCAAAATCACTGCAGATGGTGATTGCAGCCATGAAATTAAAAGACGCTTGCTCCTTGGAAGGAAAGTTATGACCAACCAGACAGCATATTAAAAGGCAGAGACATTACTTTGCCAACAAGGGTCCATCTAGTAAAGGCTATGGTTTTTCCAGTAGTCATGTATGGATGTGAGAGTTGGACTGTGAAGAAAGCTGAGTGCCGAAGAATTGATGCTTTTGAACTGTGGTGTTGGAGAAGACTCTTGCGAGTCCCTTGGACTGCA
>NW_011494644.1:7751188-7787398 GCF_000754665.1 Bison bison bison
ACTGATGTTGAAGCTGAAACTCCAATACTTTGGCCACTGGATGTGAAGAGCTGACTCATTTGAAAAGACCCTGATGCTGGGAAAGATTGAGGGCAGGAGGAGAAGGGGACAACAGAGGATGAGATGGTTGGATGGCATCACCGACACAATGGACATGGTTTTGGGTGGACTCTAGGAGTTGGTGATGGACAGGGAGGCTTGGCGTGCTGTGGTTCATGGGGTCGCAAAGAGTTGGACACGACTGAGCAACTGAACTGAACTGAACTGAAAAATTTGTAATTTGTTGTGATTTTTCTACTCAGTCTTAGTACATACTTGCCTTTTGCTTTGGAGATGGTAATGCAACATAACATTTATTGAGTGCATTTCTCTGCCATACACTGATTTTTGCTTTGGTTCAGAATTTATGTTTTAATTTACATATACTGTTTTTTAAAGGACTTTTTTTTATGTGGACCATTTTTAAAGTCTTTACTGAATTTGTTACAATATTACTTCTGTTGTATGTTTTAGTTTTTTGGCCATGAGGCATGTGGGATCTTAGCTCCCCGATCAAACCCACACCCCCTGAATTGCGAGGCAGATTCATAACCAGTGGATCTCCAGGGAAGTCCCTACGTATGCTTTTTTGCTGTATAGTTCTATGAGTTTGACACATACATAGATATTTAGTTTTGTATCTGGCTCTGTATTTGTAGTTTTATATTTTTTTAAGAGGACATTCCTTCCTCCTCCCTGAATTATATAAACTTCCAGCCCCACAAAATTTGAATTTCTTTTACTCAAATTCCTTGTTTGTTATCTAGCTTTCTTGTTAGACTCCATGCTTGCTCATTGTCTGTCTTTCTCATGGCCCTTAAGCTAGCATCTATGTTGGTGCCTGGCACGTAGAAGGTGTTCAATGTGTGTATTAGGGAAACTGTGGGAATAGCAGTTCTGCAAACCCCTCAGTCCTGGGACACATGCAGTTCCTGTTGCGAGCAGTTTGGCATTGCTTGGGCTGCTGTAACTTCTGTTCCCAGGAATATCTACTGATGTTTCTGTGGTCCCCTAGGTTGCTGTACTTTCTTATTCTCTTCTGCTATTTTTCTATCAATAGGGTTCAATATCCACACATCACAGCTATTTTTTCCAGCCTTAGTTTGCAAGATTGGAATTATACCTTGGCCCTTCTTCCTGAGTTTCTGCAAAGTCCAGAAGATAGTGAAGGACAAGGAAGCCTGGCATGTTTCAGTTCATGGGGTCTCAAAGAGTCAGGCACAGTGTAGCAGCTGAACAACAAAGGGTTCAATATCCACATATTAGGACTATTTTCTCCAGCCTTAGTTTGCAATATTGGAATAACTCCTTGGTCCTTCTTCCTGAATTTGTGCTCAGGCCATTGAGGGTTCCAGTTTCCTGTTTCTAATATGTGTTCTCTGTGGAGGTCCAGACTTAGGGAACTTTTTTGGTCTTACCAGTTCTTGGAACCAAATTCTGGACAGAGGGAGCAAGCTGCATGAAGAGATCTAGGTAGGAATGATTAATTAATTCTTTGAACAAATTTTTCTTGTACACTATGTGTCAGGTAGGGTGCTTAGGTGGACAAAACAAAAATTATCCTTGACTCCACAGATCTTTCAATCTAAACTAGGCTGGTTGAGAAAAGAGAGAGAGAGAGAGAGGAAACAAGTAACTAAACTGATAGATGAATCAATTAAAAGTTATGATAAGTGCTATAAGACAACAACCAGAACTTCCCTCGTGATCCAGTGGTTAAGAATCCACTTACCAATGCAGGGGACATAGGTTCGATCCCTGGTCCAGGAAGATCTGCAGGCAACTAAGCTCATGTACCGCAATCATTGACCCCATGCTCTAGTTATCCCTTGAGTGTCCTGAAGTCTGAGTGCTCTAGAGGCTGTGCTCCACAACAAGAGAAACCATCACCATGAGAAGCACTAGCAGTGCAACTGGAGAGTAGCCCCCACTCAGTGCACCTAGAGAAAACCTGCATGCAGCAACCAAGACGCAGCACAGCCCCCTCCAAAAAAAAAATCACAACAACCATGGGACTGACAAAGAATAATTGAGAAAAAAGGGGAGTGGCCAAAGACAGTGGCTCTGAACAGGAGACTGGACCTGAGACCCAAGGGATGAGAAGATGTCAGCCATGAGGCCAGTGGAGAAACCACATTCTGGACAGAGGGAGCAAGCTGCACGAAGAGATCTAGGTAGGAAAGGACCTCGTGGATCTCAGGAACTGATTAAGGCCAGTTTGGGGAAAGAATAGTGTTGGGAAAGGAGATGAGGTTGCAGGTAGGGGCTAGAAGGTACAGGGCATTTAGACCTTGATAAAGACTTTCACGGTAAGACTTAAGGGCTTAAGCAGGGAAGAGACTTGATAAGATTTATGTTTTGAGAAGATCCTTCCTCCTGCTTAGGAGAGAATGTTGTTGTTTAGTGTCTAAGTCATGCCCAACTCCTTTGCGACCCCATAGACTGTAGCCTGCCAGGCTTCTCTGTCCATGGGATTTCCCAGGCAAGAATACTGGAGTTGGGGGTACCATTTCCTTCTCCAGGGGATCTTCCCAACCCAAGAATTGAACCTGTGTCTCCTGCATTAGCAGGCCACCTTTACCACTGAGCCACCTTTAGGAGAGAATAGGGCTGCCCCAGTGTACCACCCAGGGGATATCCTTTATATTCAGTGCACTGTGAATGGTACCCCTTGGGCTTGGATCCTGGCAGTAGCCCTTCTACAAAGGCAGAAGTGGGAGGGGGAGACCATTTCAGACAGAGGTTTCCCCCCCAGGCTACATGTTACACTTCCCTGTGGCAGGAGGTGGGGTCTCTAAAGAACACTGATGCCCAGCTGCTTCTCTGCCCTCAGGCTATTTAAACAGAACCTGTGGGATGGGGTACAGGCATCAGTGTGCAGCCAGTGTTGAGAACCACTGCTTTGGGAGGTTGTCATGGCAGCCCAGGCAGGAGATGATGACCATCTGGACCAGAACAGTGGTGATAAAGATTAGACTTTGGGATGCGTTTTTGATTAGGATAGACAGGCTCAGCTACATGTGGGGAGGTTGTGGATGAGGAGAAATGAGGATTACTCCCAGGTTTCTGGCTTGGGCGACTGTTAGCAGTAGTTGTCTAACTCTAGCTTGCTTCAGAAACACCTGGAAAGCTTGTCAGAATGCAGATGGCTGAACCATGCCTTCAGAGTTTCTGATGCTGGGTGGGTTTGTTGTTGTTTTTCAGTCACCAAGTTGTGTCCATCTCTTTGTGACCTCATGGACTACAGCATATCAGGCTTCCCTGTCCTTTAACTATCTGCGGAAGTTTGCTCAAATTCATGTCCATTGAGTTGGTGATGCCATCCAACCATCTCATCCTCTGTCCCCCGCTTCTTCTCCTGCTCTCAATCTTTCCCAGCCTCAGGGTCTTTTCCAATAAGTCAGCTCTTCACATCAGGTGGCCAAGTATTGGAGCTTCAGCTTTAGCATCAGGGCTGATTTCCTTTAAGATTGACTGTTTTGACCTCCTGGTAGTCTGAGGGACTCTCAAGAATCTTCTCCAGGACCACAGTTTGAAAGCATCAATTCTTCAGCACTTAACCTTCTTTATGGTCCGGCTTTCACATCTGTACATGACTGCTGGATGGGGCTTGACAATTTGCCTTTTGAATAGGTTCCCAGATGATATTGTCAATCCAGGGACCACATTTTAGTCCAAGAGGAGAGCTTTTAAAATGCCCAATTAACACCTGTGTATCAGTCACCAGGCAGAAATGCCAAGGACAGCTCCAACAGTGCCACCTTCTCGCCATTCCATCTCCCCACCTCCAGCCTAGCCGGCTCTGGAGGGACATGATGCTGGGACTGTGATGGCATTTCTGTCAAGCCTCTCCCTCTCTCCCCATCAATTGCCTTGAAGTTTCTGCTTTTTGTCAGATTTGAAGACTCACGGGTTTTTTTTTTTTTTGGCGATTCTTGTTTTCTCATCATTCCATTGTGATACTAAGAAACTAAGAAGCTCAATGAAATAATAAAATGTTTATGTTGTTGTTATACATTAAAAATGCCTCATCAGGCCACATACCAATGATTTAAATTAGGATCCAGACACCAGTATTTTGGAATCACTCGGGAGCTGGTTTAATACATTTAAGTCTGGCAGGCCCCAGATTGTGAGTTAATTGGTTTGGGGTAGGAGTTGGAAACCAATATATTTTAAAAAACTCCCTCAGGATTCTTCTAATCACATGTCACCCAGTTTGGGAGCCAGAGGACCAGGTAGGCGGTGATGTCATGTGCTGATATAGTACAGATATTCTCTCTAACTTTCCACCATGATTTCAGAAGTCATCCACTTCAGAGGAGATAGCCGTCACTGCCCTTGACAAATGAGGTTCTCAAAATATCTGGACCAAAAGACAGAGCTCCTTCCTTTTGCTTTCTTGCTATAAACACACAATGTACAATTCCCAGGGAATCAGCTGTTAACTCAGCCCCTATGAGAATAAAATAGAATGTGTTGTTATTTAGAAATAGCTGTGCCCCATTGCTCTGGGCCTAGCACAGTGCTTGAGTCACAATAAGCATTAAATATATATTTATTGATCAAATGAACTATATTATGAAAATGAAAACTTTATGAAAAATGAAAAAAGCTGAGGAGATTTGGAACTTTAAATATTAGCACTCACCCACGAGTTCCTTAAATCTCAATGCTGGTTGTGAAACTGAGGATTTAAATTTTTTATTTTTTGGCTTTGTGGCATGTGGGATCTTAATTCTCTAACTAGGAACCAAACCAGTCTTAACCACTGGACTGCCAGGGAAGTTCTGAAACTGAGGACTTTGATGTGGGTACAGTTGTAACACGCTCAAGGAAAGTCAACATCCACATAGCAGCTTCCAGGCCAGGAGGAAACAGACATGTTTGCAATGCCCTTGAGAAGTTGCAGGAGCAGTCTTGTCAGAAAGAACACATCTGGGAGGTGCCTCCAGTGTAAGAGGCCAGGTGCCACATGTGTCCTCCATCAAGGCATTCATATGATGTAGCTAATGATTCACAAGCACCATCCAGGTTATGCAAGAAATGTCACTCCTCTTTATTTTCTTAAATTCCGTGCTGAACCAGCAATATGCTTAGCTGGTGGGAAGCTCTATGTTATCTTTACTGAGAGTCACTTTACTCTTCTGACTTTCCCTGAAGGCAAAAAATTAGGTGGAGTAAGGTGGCCAATGCAGGAGACATGGGTTTGATCCCTGGGTCAGGAAGATCCCCTGGAGAAGGAAATGGCAACCCATGCCAGTATTCTTGCCTGGGAAATCCCATGGACATAGGAGCCTTGTGGGCTACAGTACACAGGATGGCAGAGTTGGACATGACTTAGTGACTGAACAACAACAGCAAGTGTATTTGGGGAGGTTCTTTCTAATCTTAGTCAATACTCTTCATCTGTAATAATAAACTTGAATGGCACCTTGAAATTGGGACATTCAGCCTCCATTTTGTGCCTTCACATGAAAATCTTCACTGGGGTTGAAAGTCTGTTGCTGTTGCTCAGTCGCTAATTCGTGTCTGACTCTTTGCAAACCCACGGACTGCAGCACACTAGGCTTCCTTGTTCTTCACTGTCTCCTGAAGTTTGCTCAAATTCATGTCCACTGAGTTGGTGATGCTATCTAACCATCCTACCCTCTGCCACCCTCTTCTCCTTTTGCCTTGAGTCTCTCCCACCATTTGGGTCTTTTCCAATGAGTTGGCTCTTCACCTCAGGTGGCCAAAGAGCTTATTAAATCCTAAAAGATGAAAGTCTGGGGGTGTTCAAAACCCAGCCCCCCTGATGTACCACACGAAGTTCTACCGAGTCTTTCAGGCTCTATGGGGATGTAGATTGGTAATCCCACTCCTAGGATCCCATCTCTTCCTTGTGGTGCTGGAATCACTCTCCTTCAGCATTTCCTCTTATTCATCATCCTCCCATCCTCCTCCGGAATGGCCAACATCACCTTCTCTGTGATTTGAGGTTTTCACAAAGGCCAGAGAGAGATGTTGTCTTTCAGGAGCTTTGACTTTCTGCTCTGAAAACACTTTGAAGAAAAAAATAACAAAAGCCTGACTGCCTTCTTAGACTAAGAGAGGAAGAAGTTCACACTCCAAAGCACAAAATGCACTTTTGTTCTTGCAATTCTTCAACACATTAACATCTCAATAAATTATCTTGCCGCAATGGTAATTCGGAATAGTATGTATCACCTGGCATCAAATCATTCTAGATGTCAATGTGGTGAAATTCTCCAGGGTTTCTGAGGCTATGTCCACGGGGTTGGGGGCTGGGTGGGCATCGCCCCCGAGTCTCCTTGACTCGGGAAACTTCTTGCAAACACAGTGGTCACAAGTCTTCACAGGTAAATGTCTGCACAGCTCTGTGGAATGTTCTGGAACCTTTCTTTTAGCATTAGATGGGCATTTCATCAGAACATCACTAGTCAGAGGTGTTCCTATTTGAAGGCACTATAATCTAATTCTCTCTGCCAAATAGGCCAGATTACCCTAATGAATCTCTCTAAAGGGAAGATTTATCCTAATGTGAGTGTTATTAGTAAATCTAGCCCAAATAAACATTTCCTGGGTGTCTACTGGGTGTCAGCTGCCAGGGACTCAAGAAGAGAAAAATGTTCAAGGAACTCAGTTTAAGGGGGAAATAGCAACTTAATTTTTAAAATATGAGCTGATAAAATATGGATAAAAGGCTCTGGGAGCATAGTGGAAGAGCCAATAGAAAATTCATAGAAGAAATGACCTTTGAGCTGGGTTGTGAAGGACACAGGAATTTTTTCAGGTAGGGATGAGAGAGAGAGGGCATTCCAGGAAGGACAGCCAGAACACAGAGACCACAGCAGAGCTTTGCATACACATGTGGTAGGGGGGTGTGCCTTTGTGTGCACCTGGATGAGCACTGGGAAATGAGAAGGAGCTGGTTGGAGCTGGTTTTGAGGAGGAGAGCAGGAAGTCTAAGAAATTTCTCTAAATTGAACCTGGTTTTAGGGCTGACATGTAAATCTTCTGTGTAGCTTCTCCAATAATGCCATCAGTAGGACTATGACTCCCACGCTGCTGTTCCTACTGGCACAGAACTAGTGCCTGTGCTGTCTTCCTTGGTCTGGAGTTAAACGCAGTTTGCGTGCATGCTTAGTTCTCAGTTGTGTCTGACTCTTTGTGACACTGTGGACTGTAGCCCACCGGGCCCCTCTGCCATGGGATTTCCCAGGCAAGAATACTGGAGTGTGTTGCCATTTCCTTCTCCAGAGGATCTTCCCGACTCAGGGATTGAACCGTGTCTCCTGAGGCTCCTGCATTGACAGGCGCATTCTTTACCGCTGAGCCACCTGGGAAGCCAAAGGCATTTTAGGGATTGTTTTACTTGATCCTCTCATCTCTATGAGTAGTCCTTCTATAATCCTAGTATGTTATTCTCACATGTTACTTTCTGTTCTGCTAATATTTCTGGCGCCTAAGAAGCTCTCGGAGAAGGCAATGGCACCCCACTCCAGTACTCTTGCCTGGAAAATCCCATGGACGGAGGGGCCTGGTGGGCTACAGTCCATGGGGTTGCTAGGAGTCAGACACGACTGAGCGACTTCACTTTCATTTTTCACTTTCATGCATTGGAGAAGGAAATGGCAACCCACTCCAGTGTTCTTGCCTGGAGAATCCCAGGGACGGGGGAGCCTGGTGGGCTACCATCTATGGGGTCACACAGAGTCGGACACGACTGAAGCGACGCAGCATCAGCAGCAGCAGCAGCAAGAAGCTGACATGTTTCCGTGTGACTGACTTATTCCTTCAATCATATGGTTTTCATTGAAAAATTATTTTAGAAGATCAAAAGGTCTGCTTCCAGGCAAAATAAAGTAGCCTGGGGTGGTGTCCCTGTAAGTCTGTTGCTATACCAGTGGATGTTATGACCCCTTTGTTTTGATTTTAAGAGACTTGCTCCTGCTCTTTTGACCTGAGAACATTTTGAATCCAAGACTTTTAATTAGCATTATATCAACTCAGATGGACTTTTCATCCAGAAAGTGTTTTCTGGAGTAAATTCTATTAAGCCAGTTTAATCCCTTGATCAATTTTCTCCACAGCAGAAGTTAAACCATTTCCAGAAATGTTAACTCTCACTGAACTTATTTTCATTTGGATCAATTCTTCTCCATTTTAAATTTGAAACAAAATTTGATATATTGATTAGGTATTATCCGTAGCAAATTTTACGGATTCTGGCTTTTATTTTGTGTGATAGTCCTTAATTCTATTAAGTCCATTTTTCCCCTAGGTCAAAATTTGCAGATCTAAATTTTTTAAAAAATAAAGTTTGATTCCTCTGTCAATTTTTAGTCAGTAATAGATTGTGCTGGGTGCAGTATTAGCTGTTATCAATTTTATTTAGCATTGATTATCTATACCAGTAATTTAAAAATCAACCCATCACAAACTGAATTAAAATAATGAGACTGTGAAAAATGTTCTGTGCACATGTGTGTAAAAGAAAAAAGATTAAAGAGAGAGAGAAGGAAGGAGAGGAACAGAGGAGGAGGAGGAGGAAAGAGACAGAGATAGAGATACATAGAAACTTAGAGAGACTTAGATGGGAGTGAGCCCTAGTGAATTAGACGGAGAGAGAGAAAGAGAGATTGAGAAAGAGATTGGTTGAGAGAGAGGAATATTGTTTGCCATGCTTTCCAATCTTTGTCAGAGTTGAAATGACCAGAGGGTCGAAATGTCAGGATATGAGAGCAGTGTTTGCTGTCGATCAGTGGTGGAGGTAAGTTTGTCCTGAGCAGAGGCAGGAGCTGAGGTCCTCTTTAGTCTTAGGGGAGTGCCTGGAGGATCGGTCTGAAGACAGCAGCAGCATCCAGAGAGCAGCATGCGAGGCACTGATCGGCAGCATGGCTGTCCAGAGTCACCCGAAACAGAGATTACTAGGAGTGGAGGTGGCCCAGCAGTAAGGAGTCTGCCTGCCAATGCAGGAGGTGCAAGAGACACAGGCTCGATTCCTGTCAGGAAGACCCCCTGAAGGAGGAAATGGCAACCCACTCCAGCATTCTTTCCTGGAAAATCCCATGGATAGAGGAGCCTGGTGGGCTATAATCCATGGGGTTGTGAAAGAGTTGGACATGACTGAACGTGCACACACACACACACACACACACAGATAACACCAACCTTATATCCAGAATCACTTGAAATAACCTTCAGTTGAGGGTCTTAGACTCCTGACATCTTTAGGGTTTTCAAGATAAGAGGCCATTGGTGTAGTGAGAGGCCATTGGTGTGGATGTCCTTTGTATCTTGTAAAGCCAGTAGAAGAAAAAGCTCATGCCTTCTAAAACCTCATTTGCAATGACTATCCATTTCCTATTGGATGAAGCTCAATTCCTGATTGCACCGAATACTAGGTCCTTCACAACTTGGTTGGTGTCCACCTTGCAGACCTCCATGCCAGTCAATGCTTCACTCAGGCCGTTCTGAATGTTTACTGTCCACAGAGCACTTTCCCTCTGTTCTCTCCCTGTCAGTTTTTCCTGGGATTCCATTTTCTGATCTTCTGCCTGGAAAACTCATACATATCTTTCTGAGCCCTTCTTGAAGGAGTTCTTTCTTCTGTGAATTAGGTAGCGAGTAGAAGAGACATGAGGAGACTTTTGAATGTGAAGCATGGGGGAGTGACTGTGGAAAATTGTGTGCTAGGGGCAGACAGAGAGAGGCTTGGAGGTAATCCAGGATAGGATGGAAACTAAAACAGGCAATTGGGAAGTACTGGAGACATAGGAGGGCCTAGAGGAGATTGGGGGCTTCCCAGAAGGCACTAGTGGTAAAGAACCTGCCTGCCAATACAGGAGACCTAAGAGACACAGGTTCAGTCCTTGGGTCAGGAAGACCCCCTGGAGGAGGGCATGGCAACCCACTCCAGTATTCTTGCCTGGAGAATCCCATGGACAGAGGAGCCTGGTAGGCTACATTCCAAGGTTTTGCAAAGAGTTGAATACGACTGAAGTGACTTAGCACACATGCACGCATGTGGAGACAGCTGTGAGGCAGTAGAAGCTAGGGCTGGGGAGAGTCAGTTGTATACACCTCCATCCTGTACAGCACCCCTTGGAGACCCTCACATAGCACTGAACACATGGGGTGCTGTGTCACTGGCCTTCTGTAATCAGTGAGCTCTTCTCTCAGTCCTGGGCTTGGAAGAAGTGTGCAGTGACTGAGTCTCCATTCCCATGGGAGAAACTCTTTGTAAAGAATGAATGGGCTGGGAGGCAGCCCCCTGGGCCCTCCCTTCCCCCTCAACCCCAACCCAGCTCAGTCCCTTTAGGAGGTACCTGTTCATCTTCTTGAGGGACAATCTCTACAATCAAGATCACTAAGCTACAATGCTAAAGCACCTGAAGACTACTAATTCTGATTCAAAATCCCCCCATTCTTCTCCATGGCACCTGTTCATTTCCCTCATTGGGTAGAAACCTCGGTTTTGAAACTGGAGGTTTTTACCTGAATTTCTCTCTCTCTGTCTCTCTTTTGGCCACACTGCAGCATGTGGGATCTTAGTTCCTCAACCAGAGATGGAACCCATTGAAAGCACAGAGTCCTAACCACTGGACTGCCAGGGAAGTCCCTGAATTTTCTCTTGAACTTGAGGTCTCATCAGGTTCTTTGCCTGGGCTCTGTGTTAGGCTGGAGGTGACAATCATTTGCCACCTCCAAATGATTGTTAGGAACTAGATCAAAAGACAATTGTAAGGTGAATTCACCTAATAGGTTCATTTGGAGAAAAAAGTGTCTGTGATTCTCTTATGAACTGCTGGCATGTGACCTCGTGTGACCTCAGATAAGCAGCTTGATCTGTCCATAGCCCGAGTTTCTACATCTTCAAAATGGGGATCAAATAGCTATCCTTTAGGACTGTTGTAATAAGTAAATGTGTTATGGTACATTTAGTGTTTATTTTTTCTATTTAGATTCTAATACTGTTTCAATTGATTTTTCTGTCTGGTGTAAGGTTGGAATTTAGCTTAATTTTTTCCTGAATGAATAGACAATTGTACCAAACACCATTTATTGCCTTCATCAATGAGAAATTCCATTTTTGCCACACACTGAATTCTGATCTGTCCATTCTGGGGCACTCAAATTGTGTTCTATTAATCCACTCACCTACTCCTGGGTTAGTATCTTGCTGTTTTATTCTTGCAGCATCATAATCTGTTGTTTATATGTGGTCCTTTAACATTGTTCTATTTCAAGATTTCTTGGCTGTTCTTAGGCATATGTTTTCCTCCCAGATGAAGGTTTTTATTAAGTTACTAAGTTCCAAAAATACTGGGACTCAATTCTAACTGTTAATACTTACAATTCTATAGGTATTCAGGGAATTTCTTAGTTAGCTTGGGCTACTATATGAAAATGACATAGACTGGGTGGCTCAAACAACAGAAATTTATTTCTCACAGTCCTGGAGGCTGGAAGTCCAAGATCAGGGTACTGGCCTTGTCTGGTTCTGCTGAGGGACCTTTTCTTGGCTTGTAATGGGCCACTTTCTTGCTAGCCTCATGTGGTGGAGAAATAGAGTTCTCGTGTCTCTTCCTCTTTATATATGGGCATTCATTCCTTGATGAGGACACCACCTACTCCCAATTACCTCTCCAAAGTCCCTCCTCCAAATGCATCACATTGGGATTGACTTCAACATAAGGGACTTCCCTGGTGGTCTAGTGGTTAGGAATCCCTGCTGCCACTGCATGGGGCATGAGTTCGATCCTTAGTCAGGGAACTAAGATCCTGCATGCTGCATGGTGTAGCGGAGGGGGGGGGGAAAGGCAAGACTAAAAAACAAAAAACAAAAAAGCAGACTTCAACTTATGACTTTAGGGGTAATGCAAACATTCGCTCCAAAGCAGGCAGAAATGGCACCTATTTAAAATAGTGACTTTTCCTAATTGGGTGTATTTCACTTTACTCACTTTCTTTTTTGCCTTTGATATTTTCTCTATATAGTTCTTTCACAGTAAAAAAAAAAAAATTTTTTTTATTTATGTGTTTGGCTGCTCCTGGTCTTAGTTGCAGCATGCGGGATCTTCAGTCTCCATTGCTGCGTGAGGGATCTTTAGTTTCAGCAGGTGAACTCTAAGTTGCAGCACCAGGGATCAAACCTGGGCCCCCTGCATTGGGATCTCAGAGTTTTAGCCCCTGGACCATCAGGGAAGTTCCAGTTCTTGCATATTTTTAATTAAAAGTTTTCCCAGATAACTCATAAGAGTGTTATCTCCAGTTTACTTTCCTGTGAGACATGAATCACATTCATTTTGAATAGTGTTTCTGCCTGGAACCATTTCCCTTTTTGCCCACCACACTCAGGTCACGTGGTTGTTGCAGGAGCCGCCATATGGGGCAGCATGTCTCTGCTCCCTGGGAGCATTTAATTAGCCCAATAGGGGATGCCCTGGCAAGGCCAGGCATGGCCTCTCTGGGATTGGCTGCATTATGTAGCCATCTGGGCTCTCCTAACATCAGGATCTCAGAGGCAAGGATCTGCTATAGAAATGGAATTGGGAAAAACTAGACTTTTTATCCTAAGTACTTTAAAGTGACCTCCAGAAACAAAGGATGATCTTGCTCCATGTAAGAGGCCAGCCTAGCAGAAAACTCCAAGCCAGCAACAGCAGTCAAGCACACAGAACAATCAGGTGTGGAATGGAATACAGGGAGATTTTCTGTGGCAATGAAACAGAAGGGAAGGGGGCAGGGCAAAACCTTTAAAAGAATGACATAGCCAGTGAGTTGTTGTTCCATCACTGTCGTGTCTGACTCTTTGCAACCCCATGGACTACAGCATGCCAGGCTTCCCTGTTCTTCTCTGTCTCCCAGAATTTGCTCAAACTCATGTCCATTGAGTCAGTGATGCCATCCAACTATCTCATCCTCCATTGTGGCCTTCTCCTCCTGCCCTCAATCTTTCCTAGCATCAGGTCTTTTCCAATGAGTCCATTCTTCACATCAGGTGGCCAAAGTATTGAAGTTTCAGCTTCAGCATCAGTCCTTCCAATGAATATTTAGGACTGATTTCCTTTAGGATTGACTGGTTTGGTCTCCTTGCTGTCCAAGGGATTCTCAAGAGTCCTCTCCAACACCACAGCTTGAAAGCATCAATTCTTCAGCACTGAGCGTAGCCACTGAGGATAGGACATAAAGTGGTTAGAACCAATTATGCCCAAGATGGTGGAAGAGTCAACTACCAGTAGACTTTGAGCCTCATTATATACTTATTGTAATATATTAATTAAATGACACACCCACAGGCACCATGACAGTTCTGAGGCTGACATAAGAGACCAAAAAGTGGGCAGTGGCTCAATTTCTGGAAGTCTCCACCCCTTCCCCCAAATAGTTTGAATCATCCTCCCACTCATTAGCCTGTGAAATTACCCAGCCCATAAAAGCTAGCCACTCCCTGTTTCTGGGCCTCTCACCTCTGAGACGGCCCACACTCTGTGCAGTGTGTTTCTTCCAGGGCCACCCTCACCGCTCCACTGAGATGGACAACACTCCATCTCTGGAATGTGTGTCTCTCCAAATACATCCACTCCTTACCTATTACTTTCTCTCTCACTGAATTCCTTTTGCACTGAGACATTAGGAACCTGAGCTTCATAAGGAACCTGAGAGCCGGTGAGTGATTCTAATTAAAAGACAGTGGGTTTGAGTCCCAGCCTGTGGGTTCAAGTCCCAGTCTGACTTTCGGCTGGGTTTGAATCCTGTCTGTGTCAACAACACACAGGAATGTGAGATAGAGGAGGGTTTGGTGCCCGCAGCTGTGAGTTCATATGCCATTTAGGTGACCAGTTAGTTTGGACCACATGGCAAGGGGATAAGTAAGTAACACAAGTAAGATTAGAACTGATATTTGTTCCACTTTGGAGACTGGGTTCTTTTTTTCTTTCTCTGGGTGATCCCCACAAACTGCTATCCAGTCAGTCCCTCGAACACATCTCCCTGCTATTTCCTCCACATCTTCCTCAACTTCTTCTTTTTTTTTAATTTTGTTTCTCTTCTCTTATTTATTTATTTTATTATTTTCAGCCACAGTGGGTCTTTGTTGCTACACATGGGCTTTCTCTAGTTGTAACAAGCGGGGGCTACTCTTAGTTGCGATGTGCGGACTTCTCATCGCAGCGGCTTCTCTTATTGTGAAGCACAGGCTCTAGGAATGTGGGCTCAATAGTTGTGATTGTGGGCTCTAGAGTGTGGCCTCAGTAACTGAGGCACGTGGACTTAGCTGCTCTGAGGCATGTGGGATCTTCCCGGAGCAGGGATAGAACCTGCGTTCCCTGCACTGGCAGGTGGATTCTTAACTACTAGACCACCAGGGAAGTCTCCTTTGTCTACTTCTCGTTCTCCACACATCCCTGCCTCCTCCATTCATCATTCGTCCAACCTCCACTTTTGTCACCGTTTATTTTGGCAGTGTTGGCTGACCAGGAGTCTCCCCCTTTCCTGGAGGAGGGAGCATAGTCCGTAAGACTCAGGAGAAATTACTTCTTCGTCCTTTATCTCACTCCCTCGCCAGAAGCAGATCACTCAGCATAAAAGCTTTGAGCCATCTGAATGTCAGATTGTTCTCTAAATGACACATAACACCAAAACAGGCTTTATAATCTGGAATAACAAATAAGCACATTGCCTCCCCTCTCCCACAGTGCCCCATATGAACTGACTTCTTCCATCTAAATGCAAGCAGATTGTGCAATTTTCTTGCCCTTCCTCCTGTCCACAGTGCAGCTCTGGGGAAGAGCATGTTGTCATTTTGTCTGGGCTGTTTGCTTCAGGTTGTAATTGTTGAGGTTTAGGGTGACACTTAATGGAACATCTGTAATTAATGTGTCACTCAGGTGGCACAAAGGAGAGGGAACATGAAGGGATGCTTTTACTGAGATGGAAATTCAACAACCAATTTAAATACCCTATGAGTACCTACTATGTACAGATTACTGCTTAGCACTGGGGCTACAGACTTGAGCAAATGGTCCTTAGTTTAAGGGGCACAGCCTTTGCAGAGGCAGCAGTTGTCAGAGAAGGAAAATGCAATGTTGTAAGTGTGATAAGGAAAATGTTCACAAATGCTCTGGCAATAGGTTAGAGTTAGGAAAACATATCTGTAATACATATGACAATTAAGACTGTAGAGAGAGCTGTCACAAACTGATGAACAATATTCTAATGCCAACAGAAAAATAGAAAAAAGCACGAATGGGACCATCCAAGTGGCCAATAAATATATGGCAATCAAAATAAGGTATCAATACTATTTTACCCATGGCAGACTGGCAAAAATCTGAAATGAGGGGAAATGCCTTGAGCTGGTGAGGATGCTGGAAGAAATATGTGTTCTCATGTATCATTGGTGAAAATGCAAATCGTGAGTCATTTTGGCACCATAACCATGCCATATTTGTTTAACTTAAAAATATACATATGGTTTGCTTTGTTTTAATTGGCCCTGCTTTTGTTAACCTATTCTATATAAATTTTATTCATTGAGACAATAAAATTGAAAATAGATAGCGTGATCCTTCCATATCATGAAATATTAGGTAACTTAACAAAACTATGAAAAAAATATGAGTTAGATGAATAACTATTGACTTGAAAGAATGTTCATTATGCATTATTAAAGAGGATTTCAAGTTACGTAGAAAATATATAGAATATGATTTTGTTTGGGCAAAAACCATGACAAACTCTGGTTCATGGGTGTATCGTGCATTTGTAAATGTTTAAAAGAGTACAAATAAGGACTGTAAGGTTATATCCAGGATCTTACAACTTCAGTGGGAAGGAGGGAGAAAAGGAGAGAATGTAAAAGAAACTATTTCTTTTTCATAAGGGTTTTTTCCCCCAATAAAACTGGTTTCAGATTTTCTACTTTTGGAAAGATTAAGTAGAGGTACTCTTCCCTAATCTTCCTGCTAAGTAAAACTAAAATTCCTGGACATTATATATAAAACAAGCATCAGAAGACTCTGAAAGGTGGAGAGAAAAAACCAGATTGGCTGAGGACCAGGGAGCAACATAGTGGTGAGTTCACTCGGTTTTATTTTCACCCTACATCCCAGACTTGGAGCTGAAGAAGCCAGCAATCCAGAAGTGCTAGTGAGGCAGAAAAACAAACAAAACAAAACAAAAAACACCCGAATAAAAGCCTCGTCTCTGTAGCCAAAGGCTCAGTAAAGGAGAAGCCCAGCAAGTGATAAGACTATTTTGATTTGTAACTTTTTTTAGCCACATTGCATGCATGTGGGATCTTAGTTACTCAACCAGGGATCAAACCCACACCCCCTGCATTGAAAGCAGGGAGTCTTAACCACTGGACCACCAGGGAAGTCCCAAGAGATTGAACTTTAGATAATAACTGCTCTGGTTCAGCCAAACACCCCAAAACTGTGGCCTAACCACACTGGCAAAAGTTGAGTGGGGAGCCTTTGTTTGCACTTTTGTGAGACTCTCGTTAGGTACCCCAGCTCCCACAATGGGTAATATCAGAGAAGGATGATAAGGAAGCTGGGACTTCATCTATGCCAGCCAGTAACAAGTCCCCCATCCTCATCCTGTAGTATCAGTGGAGACCATGTGAAGAGTCTGAACTTCTACCCTCATCTGACAGTAATGAGGCTCCGCTTCCTGTACCCTCTGGGGTGATGCCAGAGGAGGCCTAAATCTTTATCATTGATCAGAAGTAACAAGGCCACTCCCACCAAGGGGTCCATTGAGAGCATATGGGGAGCAGTTACTCCCACCCCTTACAGTAATGAGGAAACCTATACATGGATGTCAACCCAAAGACCAAGTGGAGGACCTGAATTTACATATCCATCTGGCAGGAATTGGGGGGCATGCCCTCTTTTGCTTCCAAAATGGTATCAGAAAAAATCCAATCAAAATAGAAGGTTTACAATCTGAAGTGTCACAACATAATACAAACATGTACAGGTTTCAATTGAAAATAATGTATCAATGCAAGCACCAGGAAGATCTCACACTGAATGAAAAATTAATAGATGCCAAAACTGAAATGATACAGATGTTAGAGTTACCTAACAAAGATTTTGAGGCAGCCATGATAAAAATGCTTCAACAAAAAATTGTTAACATGCTTGAAACAAATAAAAATAGAAAATCCTAGCGAATATAAGACATAAAGAAGAACCAAATGGAAATAATGGAACTTAAAAACATAATAATTGAAATAAAAAGTTCAGGAAATGGGTTAATAACAGAGTAGAAGAGATAGAAGGACAAATCAGTGAACTGGAAGATAGAATGATAGGAAGTACCCAATCTGAACAGAGATAAATGCATTAAAAAAATAGAGGTTCAGGGACCTGTAGGACTATAGCAAAAAGATCTAATAATTATGTCATCAAAGTTCCAAAAATAGAGTAAAACAAGAATAGAAATAAATATGTGTTTGAAGAAATAACGACTGAAAACTGTCCAATTTGGCAAAAGGCACAAACCTACAGATTTAAGAAGATGAATATACTCTCCAAAGGTTAAACCCAAAGAAATCCATGCCAAGAAATGTCAGAGTTAATCTGTGACAACTAAAGACATAAGAAAAAACTTGATAGCAGCCAGAGGAAAAAGATACCTTACCTGTAGGGGAAAAAGAATGTGAATGATAGTAGATTTCTAATCAGAAACCATGGAGTTCAGAAAGAGGTGGCATAACATTTTTAAAGTATTGAAATAAAGTAACTGGCAATTTGGAATCCTATAACCAGTGAAAGTATATTTCATGAATAACAGTAAAGTCAGACATTTTCAAATGATAGAAAACAAAGAGAATTTGTCACCAGCAGACTTGCCCTAAAATAATGATTAAAGGAAATTCTTTAAACTGAAAGGATGTGATAAAAGTAAGACTCTTAGAATACCAGGAAGGAAGAAAGAAGTAAGAAAAAAATATAGGAACTATGGTAGATTTTCATTCTTCTCTTGAGTGTTCTAAATCATGTTTCACATTTGAAGCAAAAATATAACACAACTGGATGTAATTCTAAATATATATATAAAGGAAATATTTAAAACATTTGCAAATCATAGAAGGTAATGAAATGTAAAGGAAGGTAAGTTTTCTATACTTCACCTGAATTTGGATCATGTTTTTAAGTCTAGTCTACCAATCTCTTTCTTTTATTAGTATATTTAGATCACTTACGTTTAATGTGGTCTTCCCTGGTGACTCAGCTGGTAAAGAATCCGCCTGCAATGCGGGAGACCTGGGTTTGATCCCTCGGTTGGGAAGATCCCCTGGAGAAGGGAAAGGTTGGGCTTAAGTCTACCTTTTTATTTGTTGTTTCTGGTTTGTTCCTCAGTTTTTGTTTCTCTATTTTATTTTCCTGTCTTTTTGATTTATTTAAATTCCATTTTTATTTATATGTGATGTTTTGGTGTGCACATCTTTTGTGTGGTCTTTTAGTAGTTGCTCTTGGTATTACAGTATATATACATAACTTACTACAGTCTACCAGTATCCCAATTTTATAAGTTCGAGTGAAATACTACACTTGATCTTAGCCAAAAGGCCGAGAAGCGATTCGAGTGAAATAATATGGAATGTGTTCTACAATCAAAATAGAATCAAACTAGAAACCAATATAATGCTGAAAGATCTAGCCTATGCAATGATGAGAAAGGAAATAAAATGTATACAACCTGGAAAAGAAAAAAATAAAACAGTCCCTACAAATCTACAAATAAGCAAAACTCCTAGGACTTATAAGTGAATCAGAAAGGTTTCAAGATGCAAGATAAACATTTAAAAACATTAAAAAATTGTGTTTCTATATACTAGCAGTGAACATGTGGGGACTAAAGTTAAAACTACAATCCCATTTATAACCTCTCAAAAATAAAATACTTCATAATAAACATGTACAGGACTTGTACACTGAAAATTACACAGTATTGATGAAAGAAATCAAAGATTTAATAAATGTAGATATATACCATGTCCCTTGATTGAAAGCCTTAACATAGTAAAGATGTTAATTTTCCACAAATTGATAGGCTTATCACAACTTCTCTCAAAATTGCAGAAATATATTTTTCAGATGACAGACAAAAGTATTCTAAAATTTACACAGAAAGGAAAAAGTTTGAAGAGCTAAAGCAATTTTAAAAAGGATACAGTGTGAAGTAAGCCAGAAAGAAAAACACCAATACAGTATACTAACACATATATATGGAATTTAGAAAGATGGTAACAATAACCCTGTGTACGAGACAGCAAAAGAGACACTGATGTATAGAACAGTCATGGACTCTGTGGGAGAGGGAGAGGGTGGGAAGATTTGGGAGAATGACATTGAAACATGTATAATATCATGTATGAAACGAGTTGCCAGTCCAGGTTCGATGCACGATACTGGATGCTTGGGGCTGGTGCACTGGGACGACCCAGAGGGAGGGTATGGGGAGGGAGGAGGGAGGAGGGTTCAGGATGGGGAACACAGGTATACCTGTGGCGGATTCATTTTGATATTTGGCAAAACTAATACAATTATGTAAAGTTTAAAAAAAAAAAAAGGAATAAAGTAGGAGGAATTCCTTCCTGATATGAAGATCTTGTATGTAGGCACAATAATGTAGACTATATGGTATTGGCTTTGTTACAAATGGGATTAAAAAAAATTTATTTTCTTACTTGGAAATTAAGAGCTTTAAAAATTTTAATTTGTCATAGATATTTTGTAAAATATAATAAAAGTAAATGTTAGAAAACAAAAAACAAAGGTGTACAAAGCATCCTTGTTTTTTTGGGGGGAGGGGTCAGGTTCTACAAACATAAATTTAGTATAAAAGTTTCTAAATGCTCACTCTCAACTTCTGCATTTTGTTGTGCATCATGGACTGGCACCAGTTCATGAAACAACTCTGAGCAGCAGCACTGCTGTTGGGGATGGGAAGCTGAGACAGGAGTGTATATAAAATACTGTATTAATCAGAGTGGACTAGGCCAGAGTTCTCAAAGTGTGGAAAACTGATCCCAGGGCATCTCATAGTCATACTGATGTAAAAACTATTTCATAATAAAACTGGCACTCAGATAACTCAAAGCTATGGCACAAACTCTTATCAGTAGTCACTGTATTCTTCATTGCTACACACCTGAATTATAAAGAATGCCAGTTTCACTTGTAAATATCCTTGGGGTAGTAGTAAAAGTGATTAATTTTATTAAGTTCTTGAGGCTTGAGTTTCTTTATTATTCTCAGTGATGAAATGGGATGAATGTACAAAGCATTTCTGCTGCCAATTAAGGTAAGATGGTTGTCTTGAGAAAAGGTGCTTATGCAATTCATCTGCAAGCCCAACATTAAAGAGAATTTTCAAGATGGAAAATAATGCCACTCCTCTTGCTAAATTTTTGATTTCAAAATACAGCTTAGGAAAAAAAATGATATAGCTGCTTTTAAATGTAACTCCATTTTTTCTTGAAAGAACAATGACAGATAAATGATGGTTATTCAGATATGGGTATTTCTTGAGAATGAATGAAATCTATAACTTCAGGGAAAGCAACTGACAACATTGCAGATCATAAAGTTTATCCTCCAAGAGAAAATTAGAGTTTTGAAAAATGTGTATGTGCCAACATGAGCTCAACAGCTTCCCAATTCTTAGAGACATTTCTGATGAAATGGGTGACGTTAAGGGATGTAATTTTTTAAATGTTGCATAATAATATGTGTCACTTTTTTGAAGTTCTGCGTAGTTTAGCAAACCAATAGTTTCCAAATGATCAATGCATGATGTTGCAAAACCATGCAAGTAAAAGACTCTTCAAACTGTATGATTGACCGATATAGTTTATGTAGCAGAAGAGGAAAAGTTCATTGATAGGATTTCATTGTTTATATTGCAAATAACCCTTAAGAAAATAAGCACTTGTCAAGTTTGAGGATTGTTTCAAAGAAGAATATCCTCAATTATCTGAAAACATTATTACAATACTCTTTTCAATTACACATCTGTATAAGGCTAGATTTTCCTTATTACTTCAACCAAAACAACATATCACAACAGATTGAACACAAAAGCAGATATGAGAATTCTGCTCTTTTCTATTAAATCATATGTTAAAAAGACTTGAAAAAATATGCAAAACAACACCACTCTTCTTGCTAACTGCTTTGTTTTGGAACAAAATATTCTATTTACTTATTTGTTTTATTTTATTCTTCACAAAAAGTATTTTATTTTATTATATTACTATGTAATGAGTTAGTTATTTTTAAATGAACAAGTAGATTAATAATTTTTTTAAATTTCTGTTTTAATCTCAAATATGGTAAAAATTGCTAGTTTTAATCCACATGAACAGATTTCTCTAAGGCTGTAAAGGGATCCTGAGATCAAAGTTTGAGAATTACTGGTCTAGGCTTGTGTGTGTATGCACTCAGTCATGTCGACTCTTTGCAACCCCATGGACTATAGCTTGTCAGGCTCCTCTGTTCATGGAATTTTTCAGGCAAGAATACTGGAGTGGGTTGTAATTTCCTTCTCCAGGGGATCTTCCTGACCCAGGTATCAAACTCCTGTCCCTTGTGTCTCCTACATCAGCAGGCAGGTTCTTTACCAGCTGAGCCACTGGGGTCTAGGCTTAGCTGTTATCTACCAGGCCATGAGCTGCAGATAACATAATTAAAACAGAGAAGCAGCCTGGGACCCTGAGAAGAACCCTACAACTCACATTGGACTGGTATGTAAATGAGAAATAAACTACTGTGTTAAGCCCCTGAGGTTTGGAGTTTGTTATGCAGCCCAGCCTAACCTAACCTGCCTAACATGCACACCCAGATCTGCACTTCAGGGACGTGATTTCAGAAGTGGTGGGAAGGATTGGATTGGGACGGGGATGATGATCAGGATGAAACTGAAAACAGGGAAGTGCATTGTGGGGTCATTTCAGTGGTCCAGTGTAGGGTCTGAACTGAGGCTACGGTAGACGGTTACAGCAAGGATAGGACAGGTATAAGATGCATCAAAGACAGAATTAGCTGTATTTGGTTACCAGTTGTGGGGAAGTAGGAGAAGGGGAAGAAGTCTTAAGAGGTGGAGTTTTGGTCCTGGGGAAATGTTGAAATTATTCATAAGATCAGTAACTCAGAATGCCTGGAAGAAATGTGTGTTTTGAAAGGAAAGGAAAAGATAATTTCCATTTTGAGCACTTGAATTTGAGTTGCCTATGGGCTATCCAGAGTTAAAAATAACAAGTACTTAAGTACTTGTTATTACTATGTGCTATGCATTATTTTGGACACCAAAGATACGAACTCATTTAATATAGACAACAATCTAACAAAGAAGGTATTCGTATTCTCCCTACTTTACAGTCATGGGAGACCGAGGCATAGAACTGAAATGATTCATCCAAGTGAAGTGATCACCCAGCTAGCAAGTGACAGACTGGTGACCGATACCCAAGTACTTGGGTCTTGGACATTATGGTGTTATTTAGACAGTATGTTATTATGTCTCTTGATGCTATTCCCTCATCCCGTTCTTCTCTCTTGATGCTTAATAGCTAGTTAATGATCTGAGTCCTGTGTTCAAAGAGAGTTCTGGGTTGCCCCAAACATTAGATTGTATATTTGTAAATTCTATCAAAAAGTCACTTATGTCCACAGGGTGGAGCAAGGAGAGTGGGATGACCTGAGAGATTAGGTTTGACATAAATACACTACCGTGTGTCAAATAGCTAGCTAGTGGGAACCCGCAGTATAGTACAGGAACCTCAACTCAGTGCTCTGTGATGACCTAGATGCGTGGGATGAGGGAGGGCATATGAGGGAGGATCAAGAGAGAGGGGATATATGCATATAAGTACATATAGCCGAGTCACTTCATTGTACAGCAGAAATTAACACAGTATTATAAATCAATTATATGCCAATAAAAAAGATTACAGCCTTAAAAAGAAAGTCACTTATGTCAGAAAGGATAATACGTTTCAGTCTTTCCCTCTGGCCTCACTGAGAGCAGCAGGACTGAGCAAATTTGTTAAACAGTCCTAGCTGGATGGGCCATCTGAAGGCATGGCAGCTCCTCTTAGATTTCCCCACTTCATGGAAGGACAGCCCAGCCCATCGTAAGCCTGGCTCAGAGGACTATGTCTTTAAAACCAACAGGAGAATGAATGTCTGTGAAGGGATAGAGGTAGCCACCAGAGTTTCCCAAAGAACTGCAAGGAGTCATCTTTGCTGAGTTGTCTTCTAGACTCTGGAGGAATGAGTGCCCTACACTGCGGGCCCCAGGGGACATCACTCACATCCTATTCCATTTGAGGGATGGGTTCTGGAGTTGCTTCTTGTACTGACATACCTCACTCTTACCATTAGCATCAGTTTCCGGTTTTCCTGTAGACTGCTTCGTGAGTTACTACGTCAATATTTAGCATGCCTCCTTGACAATGATTAGATCCTCAAGTCTACTCTTACCTCATCAAACATGATTTAGTATCTAATTTATGCTTATACCAAATCACAGCATTTTGGCTTCTCCACTCTTATTCAATGCTGCCCGCTCATTGTGTAGGTGCCTGAATCAGTGTCTGAGTGAGGAAAGAAAAGAAAGCTTAGGGAACTCTACTCAGTCTTCTGTGATAACCTATATAAGAAAAGAATCTTTAAAAAAATGAATATATGTATATGTATAACTGAACCACTTTACTGTACACCTGAAACTAACAGCATTGTAAATCAACTAAGCAGTCCGATAAAAAATTTAAAAAGTGATATCCAGGAAAATAATAACATATCAAAAAAAGAAAGCCCTCAGATTTTTATGGGCTTCCCAGGTGGCATTAGTGGTAAGCAGCCTGCCTGCCAATGCAGGAGATTTAAGGGACACAGGTTCAATCCTTGGGTTGAGAAGATGCCCTGGAGGAGGAAATGGCAACCCACTCTACTATTCTTGCCAGGAGAATCCCATGGACAGAGGAGCCTATTGGGTTACTGTCCATGGGATTGCAAAGAGTCAGACATGACTGAGGTGACTTAGCATGCACACAGATTTTCACATTCTCTGTGGGGCAATGTGAGACCTGTGCAGGGAGAGGGAAGAGATGGAAGGGCCTGATGGATATCTGTTCTCTTCATTTAGGAGATCTTGTAGGGGAAGTAAAAAGAATATCCCCAGGAGTTCAGTGTCACCTAAAGTTCTCTGCAACCCCATCCTAAGGAGCCTCTGTTAAAGCCGAGATGAAATCCACAAGAGATTTGTTTAAGGAGATACTGACAATCTCCTCCATTTATAGCCTATGTCACCTAAGGACCGACAGTTCTTTCAAGGCAGGTGTGAAACGGACGGATATGATGTGCTCAGATGTCTCATTGAAACAAAAGCTTTATTTCTTCGATTCAGATCCATATGTGTACCATACATCCTATGTTCCAGGCCCTTTCATATAATTTTTTAAAGTTATTATTTGTATTCGATTGTCTGGGTATTCTTATGTCCTTTAGCACAGTAGGTTCACCTCGTCCTCTGAAATGTAAATAAAATTGGTGTTGGCCTTGTAAACATCAGGGTTCCTGGAGAGAGGAATGGTACCCTCTCTTTATAGAGGTATGGTCAGGAGGAAGGAGCCAATCACAGTGAGTGAGGCACCCACAAACAGCAACAGTGGGGAGACATCACCACTGTGGGGGACGGATGTGGGGAGAAGCAGTGTTACTAGAACCTGGAAATGCTACAGGTGGAAGGGGGCCAACCAGCCAGGATTGGTAGTGGTAGGTGGGCAGAACCAGAGCCCAGCTGGGGCCCAGGAGTAAATACCCCACCATCTGTCTCCCCTCAATCTCTGAGCTCTTGCTGTCACCTCCTATTGGCTGCTTCTATCCAACAGGTGAGGGATACCCGGGGATTTGATCCGCAGAAGTCATTACTCCCTAAGCACAGAAAGAGCAGTGAAGAGAGTGAAATGGGACCAGCACCAATCTCAATCCTGTGTGTGGTGGAAACCCATTTTTTTCTAGAAGTTGTTAGGAGCCTAATGCTAGAGGCAGGAAAGGAGACCCAGAAGAAACTAGGTTATACTACTGTAACAGTGAAACTCTGTGTCTTACAATGGTGTGCCCCCGTATTACTGCCAAGTAGGGCTCAGCTCCATATGTGCGCTCAGGAACCCAAGCAAATGGTGCTCTCTCTTCTGGTGAGTTCTAAAGGGAACAGGAAGCTTCTAGTGCTGAGGGTGAAAGAGAACTATGCATATGCTTTTCACTGCTTCGTTGTGAAAAATGACAGACATCATTCCACTCATGTTTAACTGGTCATCTCTTATTTTCTAACATCAGTTCCCTACCCTACTTGAAATCCCTTCCCCTGTCCTTTGAATTTCTCCACTCTTCCTATTAGCTGACTTAATGCTAAATTCCTGTTCATTTCATATTCAAAAAAGTTAGATCTCCTTTATACTTGCTCCAGATTAATCCGTATTGTTTAGAATGTCTTGCTCTCCGTTTTTGGCTGTGCCATGCAGCTTGTGAGACCTTAATTCCCCAACCAGGGATTGAGTTCTCTCCCTTAGCAGTGAAAAGGCAGAGTTCTAACCCCTGGACCCCCAGGGATAGAATGTCTCATTTTATACACCCAACTACCTACTGAAATACGTTCTTATGAAAAGTTAGATCAGTTCTCTTCTTAGGAGAAATTCCGAGGTCAAATTTTAAAGAGACTCATTTTTGTTTCTTCACATATAATTTCTCCATTAAAAAAAAAAATGACAACCATGAGTCAGAAACAGGGAGTGATTCACCCATGGTTATTTAGTATTTAGTTAGTAGAGAAGGGAATGGCTACCCATTCCAGTATTCTTGCCTGGAGAGCTCCATGGACAGAGAAACTTGTTGGGCTACAGTCCATGTGGTCACTGAGAGTCAGACATGACTGAGTGACTAATGCTTCCTATGTCTGTGTCCATAGTTCTTTATCCTGTACCATCTCCCTCTCAGTATCCTCTTCTTGGAAAAACCACTCTTCCCTTAATACTATCTGCCTGGTTTTACTTTGATCTTGTGCAGCTGAACTCTGCATATAAAGAAGCCAACACCTTGGTGAAAATCATTAATTTTCAAAAGCTTTTATTTCAGTGACTCCAAAGATAATTGCTAAAAATAGGTACCCTCCCTGCAAGACACTGTTAAAATCAACTCATTTTGTGGTCAGGGTTCCCAAAGGCATGAAGATGTGCAGAGAATGCAAGTGTTTCTGCAGCCGTGACAAATCTCCCCCACGGATGGGTGTGCAATAAATAATGATTTCTCAGAGGCAGCCTTTGGTGCTCAGAATTGGGGCAGGGGGGTAGACATGCCTGGAGATGTCCAAGTAGGCCTGGGTTTTTCCAGTAGGGAATATGCCTCATTTTGTATAAATATAGGAGTGCAGTGAGGAAAGAGCTTACTGGGGACCTCTTAGGATTATTGGTATTTCAGAAGTTCTGCATATGAAACCTTCTGTTAATGTTGGTGATTTTCTTTAGCCTCTGAAGCAGACATCCTAACTACTATAAGTTCAAGGTCTAAAGGAAATTAGCAGCAGGTTGTAAGTGGGTGCCATTCCTATTTTCTCTACTCCCACCTTTAGCCTGTGGCCTTTCGGTGGCTCAGTTAACTCTTTTGCTTTTTAATAAGTGTGGGGAGGAAGTGTATGCACTTGGGCAAGACTGGGCTTACCTCCTTGTTGTGCATTCCAGTGGGCAGGCTTCCATCCTTCCCTCTTTCTGTCCATGGTCTTCCTCCTTCCATCTCTCCCTCTCTTTCTTCTTCTCTATGAATCTCCCTGCTTCCTTCTGTCTCTCTTCCTTCCTTTTTTGGACCTATTTCCTCCCAGGTACCACATGTGTTGGCCTTTCTCTCCCCTCTCCTTTTTTGTTTAATAACATTGGAATTTTATTATTAAATGTTCAGTAATCAATTTAAACATTTGACATTTCAGAGGAGGGACATCTAAGTCTTCATTGTAGCTGGTAGATTGTTCTAGCATTCACTGAAACACACGTTTGGGATAGTAAGTAGATGCTCACTTATCAAGTGAGAAACTGATTGGTAGAGAAGCAAAATGTCTTGAGGATAATATCTCAGTTTTTTCCAATACTTTCTTTTCTTCGCATTCTTTTTAAAAATGTTTACTTCTTCCCTTTTGGCTGCACCGGGTCTTCGTGGTGGTGCTCTGACTTTCTCCAGTTGGTGTGAACAAGGGCTACTCTCTCGTTGTGGTGCGCGGGCCCTAGAGCGCAGGCTCAGTGGCTGTGGAGCACTTGGGCTCAGTTTCTCCTCAGCACGTGGAGTATTCCTGGACCAGGGATTGAGCATGTGTCCCCTGCATTGCAGGTGGGTTCTTAGCCACTAAATTACCAGGGAAGTCCTTCATACTCTTTTTTAAACATTTCATTTACTTGAACGTCTTTCTCGTTTTAAAGACCAGGCAGCCTCTTCTGTGTTTGCTCCAGCTTCTCAGCCTGTAACCAGGTGGGTAAGACTGGACCATGTAGGTCGTGCAGATTTATAAGGGGAGCCTGTAATGCTCTCCAGTTCAACTCTGTAAGTAAAACTCATCCTTCTCTTCATCCTCTCCTGGGTCTTTGCATCTTTTACTCAAATTGGTTAGAATCCATATGGGGAGGAAAAGGCATGATTGACATCCCTGAATTTTCAACATATAGAGAGCTGTCTGGGAAGTCTTAAAATTTCCACACAAGGGTAAAAAAGAAACTATAAAAATAAATGAAGATAATTCCACAAAAGGACTAGTTATTGAGGAAAAGAACAATGTGGGGTAACAGGTGCTACTGATGGAGCCCCCAAGGCCAAAGTCAGCTCTTAGAAGCAGAAGGTCTTAGTAATTGGATGACTTTAGTGTGGGTGAAAAACAGAGGCCTTTTATTTGAGTTCTAGTACCTTACTTTGTAGACACAGACTTTTTTTTTTTTAATTGGAATATTATTGCTTTACAATGTTGTGTTGGTTTCTCCTGTGCAATGAAATGATTCAGCTATATGTATCCGTATATCCCCTCCCTCTGGAGGCTCTCTCCCACCCCATCCTCATCCCATCTCCCTAGGTCATCACAGAATACCAAGCTGAGCTGCCTCTGTTACACAGCAGGTTCCCACGAGCTATTTATTTTACACATCAGTTCAGATCAGTTGCTCATTCGTGTCCGACTCTTTGCGACCCCATGAACTGCAGCACGCCAGGCCTCCCTGTCCATCGCCAACTCCTGGAGTCCACCCAAAACATTGTGTCGGTGATGCCATCCAACCATCTAATCCTCTGTCATCCCCTTTTCCTCCTGCCCTCAATCTTTCCCAGCATCAGGGTCTTTTCAAATGAGTCAGCTCTCTGCATTAGGTGGCCAAAGTGTTGGGGATTCAGCTTCAACATCAGGCCCTCCAGTGAACATCCAGGACTGATCTCCTTTAGAATGGACTGATTGGATCTCCTTGCAGTCCAAGGGACTCTCAACAGTCTTCTCCAACACCACAGTTCAAAAGCATCAATTCTTCGGCGCTCAGCTTTCTTTATAGTCAAACTCTCACATCCATACATGACTACTGGAAAAACCATAGCCTCGACTAGACGAACCTTTGTTGACAAAGTAATGTCTCTGCTTTTTAATATGCTGTCTGGTTGGTCATAACCTTCCTTCCAAGGAGCAAGCATCTTTTAATTTCATGGCTGCAATCACCATCCGCAGTGATTTTGGAGCCCAGAAAAATAAAGTCAGGCACTGTTTCCACTGTTTCCCCATCTATTTGCCGTGAAGTAATGGGACCAGATGCCATGATCTTAGTTTTCTGAATGTTGAGCTATAAGCCAACTTTTTCACTCTTCTCTTTCACTTTCATCAAGAGGCTCTTTAGTTCCTCTTCACTTTCTGCCATAAGGGTGGTGTCATCTGCGTATCTGAGGTTATTGATATTTCTCCCGGCAATCTTGATTCCGCTTGTGCTTCTTCCAGCTCAGTGTTTCTCATGATGTACTCTGCATTTAAGTTAAATAAGCAGGGTGACAATATACAGCCTTGACGAACTCCTTTTCCTATTTGGAACCAGTCTGTTGTTCCATGTTCAGTTCTAACTGTTGCTTCCTGACCTGCATACAAATTTCTCAAGAGGCAGGTCAGGGGATCTGATATTCCCATCTCTTGAAGAATTTTCCAGTTTGTTGTGATCCACACAGCCTAAGCCTTTAGCATAGTCAAGGAAGCAGAAGTAGATGTTTTTCTGGAACTCTCTTCCTTTTTCGATGATCCAGCGGATGTTGGCAATTTGATCTCTGATTCCTCTGCCTTTTCTAAAAGCAGCTTGAACATCTGGAAGTTCATGGTTCACATATTGCTGAAGCCTGGCTTGGAGAATTTTGAGCATTACTTTACTAGCATGTGAGATGAGTGCAATTGTGTGGTAGTTTGAACATTCTTTCATATTTACCTTTCTTTGGTATTGGAATGAAAACTGACCTTTTCCAGTCCTGTGGCCACTGCTGAGTTCTCCAAATTTGCTGGCATATTGAGTGCAGCACTTTCACAGCATCATCTTTTAAGATTTGAAATAGCTCAACTGGAATTCCATCACCTCCACTAGCTTTGTTCATAGTGATGCTTCCTACGCCCACCTAAGTTCACATTCCAGGATGTCCGGCTCTAGGTGAGTGTGGGTGATCACACCTTCATGATTATCTGGGTCATGAAGATCTTTCTTGTACAGTTTTTCTGTGTATTCTTGCCACCTCTTCTTAATATCTTCTGCTTCTGTTAGGTCCCTACCATTTCTGTCCTTTATTGAGCCCATCTTTGTATGAAATGTTCCCTTGGTATCTCTAATTTTCTTGAAGAGATCTCTAGTCTTTCCCATTCTGTTGTTTTCCTCTGTTTCCTTGCATTGATTGCTGAGGAAGGCTTTTCTTCTCTCCTTGCTATTCTTTGGAACTCTGCATTCAAATGGGTATATCTTTCCTTTTCTCCTTTGCTTTTTGCTTCTCTTCTTTTCACAGCTATTTGTAAGGCCTCCTCAGACAGCTATTTTGCTTTTTCGCATTTCTTTTTCTTGGGCATGGTCTTGCTCCCTGTCTCCTGTACAATGTCATGAACCTCCGTCCATAGTTCATCAGGCACTCTGTCTATCAGATCTAGTCCCTTTCTACACGTGATAGTGTATATATGTCAACCCTAATCTCCCAGTTCATCCCACCCTCCCCCAATACCCCGTGTCCACACGTGTCTAGGTCTGTATCTCTATTCCCGCCCTAGAAATATGTTTATCTGTACCATTTTTCTAGGTTCCACATGTATATGTTAATATGTGATATTTGTTTTCCTCTTTCTGACTTTCTTCATTCTGTATGACAGACTCTAGGTCCTTCAAGGTCTCTACAATTAACAACCTAAATGATCGGACAGATGAATGGATAAAGAAGTTGTGGTACATATACACAAAGAAATATTACTCAGCCATAAAAGGAATGAAACTGGGACACAGATGGTTTTGAGTCATTTTAAGTCATTTATCTGTAATTTCAGCAGAACTTTAGCTGGGGCCCTCAGACTCAGGGCCTGGAGTTAGGGAGAGAACAGAGTCACATTAGGGGGTCAAGAAGACTTTTCCAGGAACTGAAACAGCAAAGATTCCTGTCTTGGTTAGAGATACTTGTATTTTTCTTGAGCCAAGGTTTTCTCAGCTACCTTAGGAGTAGCCATGTTGGAAAAGGCAAGGCCTTATAAAGAGCTAGAAGAACTTTCCTCACTATGAGCTCCTCCTTAATCACAGTCACAAGAGGCCCAGCGTAGGACTGGGTGGATGTGTCTTGTGCGTCTGCTCCATGCCCTTGGCTCACCACTGATTGCAGAGTTGGTGCTGGAGGTCCATTCCCATGGAGGCTGCCAACATTCTGCTAATATCTAATCTCCACGCTCACACCTCAGTGTATTTTCCTGAAGCCACGTGATAGCCTGGAATAGCAGGAAAGTTAGCAAGCCTCTAGATAACCCTCAAAGGATAAGGGATGGGAGGCAGTGAACAAAGATCCTTGCTACCTCTCCTTCATAGAGACAATCCTGAGGTGCAATACTGTTCCTCACAGGGCCACAGTGGGGCTGACCCCCAGCTGCCCACAGCATTAACCAGCTCAGAACTGCTCCTTTGGGATTACCCTTTTCCTGCCTCATTCTCATCACCCCCTTACTGTTGCTTCCAGGGCTTACAGTCCAAGTAAGTACTCAAGTCCTCAGATATCACTGCCTTCAAAAGGACCATATTAAGACACTAGGTGGTTCATTCTATTTTTGTTTTTTTAAGGGACCTCTGTACTGTTCTCCATAGTGCTTGTATCCATTCACCAACAGTGTAGCAGGGTTCCCTTTTCTCTACACCCTCTCCAGGATTTATTGTGAATTTTTTGATGATGGCTGTTCTGACCATGTGGGGTGATACCTCATTGTAGTTTTGATTTACATTTCTCTAATAATTAGTGATGTTGAGCATCTTTTCGTGTGTTTGTTGGCCATCTGTATGTCTTCTTTGGAGAAATGTCTCTTCAGGTCTTCTGGCCATTTTTTTTTTGGTTGGCCTCCTTTTTTGTTTTAATATTGAACTATTTGTACATTTTGTCTGTTGCTTTGTTTGCAAATATTTTCTCCCATTCTGAGGGTTGTCTTTTTGTCTTGTTTATGGTTTCCTTTGATGTATGTAGAACCTAGAAAAATGGTATCGGTGAACCTAGTTCCAGAGCACGAATAGGGACACAGACACAGAGAATGGACATGCAGATAGAGAAGGGAAAGGGAGGCATGGGATGAATTGGGAGATTCGGCTTGACATAAATACACTGCCACTTCCCTGGTGGCTCAGGTGGTAAAGAATCTGCCTGCAGTGTGGGAGACCTGTGTTTGATCCCTGGATTGGGAAGATCCCCTGGAGAAGGGAACCAAGTATCCTGGCCTGGAGAATTCTCTGGACAGAGAAACCTGGAAGACTACAGTCCATGGGGTTGCAAAGCGTCGGACATGACTAAGCGACTTTCAAATACATTGTGTGTTAGCCACTCAGTTGTGTCCGACTCTTTGCAACTCCATGGACTATTGCCCACCGGGTTCCTCCATCCATGGGATTCTCCAGGCAAGAACACTGGAGTGGGTTGCCATTTCCTTCTGCATCAAATACATTACCATGTATAAACTAGATAGCTAGTGGGAACCTGTGTTATAGCACAGGGAGCTCAGCTCAGTGCTCTGTGATGACCTAGATGAGTGGAGTTGGGGTGTGGGAGGGAGGTTGAAGAGGGAAGGGATGTATGTATACATATCGCTAATTCCTTCATTGTATAACAGAAACTAACCCAAGATTGTAAACCAAATATACTCCAATAAAAAAAATTACAAAAAATGACATTAGGTAATCTCTTGTATGTCAAATGCTTGGAGGACTAAACTTTGGCAAGTGGAATTCTAGTTGATTTCCTTCTCTCTTTACCTTGTTTCTCATCAAGAGTTTAGGGAGTATGGGTGTTAAGTTCAGAGAAAGTAAGAAAATAGGTGGTAGAAAAGATTTTAACGCTACCTTTTCAGTAGCTTGTAGTAAAGTAGGAAAGGCAAGATTTGGGGCAAAAGTATATGACAGAGGTCATCACTTTTATTTGAATTAGTGTTAGCAGAGGGACTTTGCCAACCATGGAAGCTATTGCATTTTTAGATCTTTCCCAATTGTATGAGGTTAAAAATAACAGTTTCATATTTATTGTTTTAGTTCCTATTTCTTTAATTATAGTTAGAGTATTTTTCCTTATTTTATTCATCATTGTTATTTTTTCTATAAGTTGAATATTCCACAAATTATTTAACAAGCCACTTAGATGATATTTAGGTCAAGCGCTCTTTCTAACTAGTATAAGAAATGCTGCAATATATGAAAAAACAGCCAATTTTCCTCATTACTAAAGTACAGCACATTGAAGGAACAATGTGCTGTATATATATACATATATATTTTTTTATATATTTTTGTTGTAAACATCGACATGTTTGGTAATACTCCATGTATACAGTTTTTGCAGGGGAATTGGCACTGTGATTGACAGTGCAAATTGGTACACCATTTTGAAGGCACTTGAACAATTTCTATCAAAATTTAAGATGAGTCTATTTATTGTTGCAGCATTTCCAGAAAATTTGTCCTGCAAATATGCTTACCAGAGTTCCCAACTATTACGCTTTATTGAGTGTGTGTGTGTTAGTCTATGAATGAAGAATAGACTAGCCAAGATGGAGAATTGATAAAGACTTCTCACTCCTCTCTGAATTTAATCCTGGAGATGTTGCAGAAGTGACAGAGAGATTCCTGGATCCTGTTGTTGTTCAATTGCTAAGTCACGGCTAACTCTTTGTGGCTCCATGGACTGCAGCATGCCAGGTGCCTCTGTCCTCCACTATCTCCCAGAGTTTGCTCAAATCCATGTCCATTGAGTCAGGGATGCCATCCAACTGTCTCTTCCTCTGCTGTGCCCTTCTTTTGCCTTCAATCTTTCCCAGCATTAGGGTCTTTTCAAATAAGTCAGTTCTTCACCTCAGGTGGCTAAAGTATTGGAGCTTCAGCTTCAGCATCAGTCCTTCCAATGAATATTCAGAGTTGATTTCCTTTAGGATTGACTGCTTTGATCTCCTTGCTGTCCAAAGGACTCTCAAGAATCTTCTCCAGCACCACAGTTTGAAAGCATCAGTTCTTCGGCACTCAACTGTCTTCATGGTCCAACTCTCATATCATGGATCCTAGAACATAACTAAAACTATGGAATCATTTGGAGAGGATGAAAGTGATAGACTGTTGGTACGAAAAGAGGTTCAGATGCCACAGATGACAGGTAGGCAAGGTGAGAACTTGAGTTGGCCCCCTTTTAGCTATTGCAGGCAGGGAAATGGGGCCTTACCCCAGTGCTAGCCTGAGGCAGTTGGCATGATAGCCAAACACGGCTGGAGTTCTGTGGGGGTGGAGAGCTGATGGCAAGGACTGCTGGTGAGCTGGCCGGCCTCTGGATATTCCCTACAGAGGGTGGCTGCTCGTGGAGAGCAGCACTGTCTGCAGTCTAGAACCTAGCCCATTCCCAGGAGAGGAGAGGGATAGAGGCAATAAAGGAAAGGACTGTGAAGGAATTGTTACACCAGCCTCTTTGACCTGAACTATCCTTCCCACAACCCTGTTTACCAGAAAAGATACAGAATGGGGTCAAGGATGTTGCCATCAACCCCATCTACTCCCCCCTTTTACTTGTCACAGCCAAAGTACTTGATAGTTCCAAAGAATATGATCTCATAGGAAAATATAACAAGACATCAGATTCTATAATCTAGGCTATAAGAAGCAGAAATAATGAATCAGACAGGTTTTTTTTTTTTTTTTTAAATAAGGGAAACCAATAACCTGATAGGAATAAGCAAAGATCTTAGGAGCATAAACTAGGAATAAGAAATTTTGAAGAGGGCTTCCCTGGTGGTCCTTGCAATGCAGCGGACACAGGTTCGACGCCTGCTAAGAGAAGATCCCACATGTTACAGGGCAACTAAAGCCGTGCACCACAGCTACTGAGCCTGTGCTCTAGAGCCTTTGAGCTGCAGCTACTGAGCCTGAGCACCCTACAGACTGTGCTCCACAACAAGAGAAGCCACTGCAGTGGGAAGCCCCTGCACAACTTGAGGAGGCCTGTGAGTAGCAATGAAGACCCAGTGCAGCCAAAAATGTAAATAAATACAATAAATTAAAAAAAAAGAAGTTTTGAAGAACCATTTGGAGATTTGGGACACGAAAAGTATATTGTGAAAAATGGAAAATATATTGTCATTTGGAGATTTGGGACATGAAAAGTATATTGTAAAAAATGGAAAATATATTGTCAATGGGTAAGTTAGACAGCAGAATGAATACAGCTGAAGAACAAATTAGTGAACTGAAGGATTCAGCCAATGAAGTCACCATAAAGCATTTGGGAGGGGTACATCTTTGCAAGAAAAAAGTTAAGAATTAGAATTCTGGTAGGAATCTCAGAAGGACAAAAAGAATAAATGGAGAGGAGGCAGTAATTTGCCAGAATGAAAATGGGACATGGTATTCAGGCAAACAGTAGGGACCTTCTGGGCCCCAAGCCCCTGGGCTGTCACCAAGAGATTCTAATCCAAAATGGCACTGCAGCGCAGTGGGGTTCCTGAGTGTATTCAAACATGGTAATTTATTATTATTTATTTACAAGAAACAGATTGTCTTTTGACCTTTCTATTCCTGCAGGGCTGGTTCTGAGATATTGTAATAGTTTTCAGCACAAACAAGAATGCAACATGTGTAGCAATTTCCAACTCTGCTTCCTGGTCAGATTTTGATGGATAAAGTGATGCAAATGAGATGCAAGACCCTTGTTCAGCACTCTTCCCCTTGATCATCCTGTTCAGACACCAAGCATCTGAGCATCAGCTGCAGATTTTAACTCTTTTGTTCCCTCTGCAATTTTCTTCTGAAATTGTTTTCCTTCCCTTTTTTTTTAAAGAGTTTTTTTGACGTGGAGCATTTTTAAAGTCTTTATTGAATTCTGTTACCATATTGTTTCTGTTTTTTTTTTTTTTTAATATTTTGATTTTTTGGCTGTGAGGCATGTAGAATCTTAGCTTCTCAACCAAGGTTCGAACCCACACCCCCTGTATTGGAAAGCAAAGTCTTAACCACTGGCCTGCCAGAGAAGTCGTAAAGTTCTTTTTCTCTTTCTTTACCTGCTTTCTTTGCATTTCTCAATTTGGCTATGTTTTATTTATTTCTTTTCTATTGTTTGTTGTTTCTTTATCTATATCATCTATTGCTTCATGCCACTTTCTTCTCTTCTTCACTATTTTCAGAGCTATTCATTGATTATTCCATCAATTTATCCATTCAACAATCATTTTGAGAAACTAGTCAAGGCTATGGTTTTTCCTGTGGTCATGTATGGATGTGAGAGTTGGACTGTGAAGAAGGCTGAGCGCCAAAAAATTGATGCTTTTAAACTGTGGTGTTGGAGAAGACTCTTGAGAGTCCCTTGGACTGCAAGGAAATCCAACCAGTCCATTCTGAAGGAGATCAGCCCTGGGATG
>NW_011494644.1:7787498-7787607 GCF_000754665.1 Bison bison bison
GCTACTGCTGCTAAGTCGCTTCAGTCGTGTCCGACTCTGTGCGACCCCATAGACGGCAGCCCACCAGGCTCCTCCATCCCTGGGATTGTCCAGGCAAGAACACTGGAGT
>NW_011494644.1:7787707-7838101 GCF_000754665.1 Bison bison bison
GATGGACAGGGAGGCCTGGCGTGCTGCGATTCATGGGGTAGCAAAGAGTCGGACACGACTGAGCGACTGATCTGATCTGATCTGATCTGATATCCCAGACATTACTGAAGGCACTGGGGTACAGTGAATAAGACAGAACAAAGGTATCTAAACCCACTCTAATGGGGGAGGACAGAAAATAAGCAAGTCAACAAACAAAATAAAAACCACAAATGTGGGTACTAATAAATGCAATGAAGAAAACAGTGTGTACTAGAGAGTGATGTGGGGTGGGGTGGGATGCTTTATATGGGGAGAGAGATGTCATGGTAAGTCTGAGGAGGTGACAGTTAAATTGAGATCTAGAGGGTAAGGAGGAATCAGTTCTGAGAGATCTGGTGGGAAATCATCCCAGGTAGAAGGAAAAGCATGTATAAATGCCCTGAGGGTGGAATGGTACATTCTTCTACCTTTTCTTCTTTTTCTTTCTCTTTTGTCATCTCTAGTAAGTTTCAGAATAAATATCCATACATTTTTAAGATAGGAACTATGTCTTTAAAATCTTCATTCCCTGTGGCCTGGTTTCTGCACCAACTTCTTGCTTACAACTGTTTCCTTGCTTGCTTGAAGTTGTTCTTTTGGTGGCCACGAATGTCTTCCTAGGTATGGCAGTAATCTGAGAGTAAAGAATAAGAATAAAGAATTAAATTAAAGAATAAAGAGAATAAAGAATATTAGCCCTTGACTCCCTTTGTCCAGCAGTTGGACGTCTGGAACTGTCTCATTCTGTTTGAGGGTAGGTCTTTACTAGGGTAGGGAGTGTAGGAGAACCTTTATGACATATGAAAAGCTACATAGACCCCTGTAAGCTGGATTGGGTACCCCTCTTGTGTGTTTCTATAACCTCATCATGGCTGTTGGCTCTTTCTGTTACCTGTGGGTGATTCTAGACACAGCTCATTTCCTTTGATCTTCACAAGGCTGCAGTAAATTAAATTATTAGCCTCTATTTTCATCTCCTTTGTAATAGTATTATTTATCCATCTATCATGGCCTCATAGTGGGTGGGATTCACTTTCCTGCCTCTTGACCTTGTTACTCTGACCATTGAGATGTTAGTGGACATGTACAGGCACAGGGTTGGAGTGCACTTGTATATTAAGACTGGCCTTCTTGCATTCCTGTCGTTACTATAGGATACAAATGTCCTAAGAGTCCAGCTCATCCCAGAGAAAAGGAGAGACAAGTTCAGCACACCTGAATCCAACCCAACCTGGATCAGTCAAAACCCAACTGACCCACAGATGTGTGACCAAAATTTAGTATAAATTTAACATAAATATAAACTCAATAAATATTCACTGAATAAATGCATATTGTTTCTGGCATAATTGTTTGTTTATAGGTCTGTATGGAGCTCTTTGGGGCTTCTCTGTTGGCTCACTGGTAAGGAAT
This sequence comes from Bison bison bison, assembly GCF_000754665.1. Lineage (NCBI taxonomy): Eukaryota > Metazoa > Chordata > Mammalia > Artiodactyla > Bovidae > Bison > Bison bison. The sequence continues at coordinate 7,789,142 of NW_011494644.1, forward strand.
CTCCTGCCAATGAAAGAAACGCAGATTTGACCCCTGGATCGGGAAGATCCCCTAGAGAAGGAAATGGCAACCCGCTCCAGTATTCTTGCCTGGGTAATCCCATGGACAAAGGAGCCTGGCGGGCTTAAGTCCATCGGATCACAGAAGAATCGGACATGACTGAGCAACTAAAGAACAACAATGGAGCTCTTTGGGGGCAAGGGGTGTTAACATTTCTGCACATTAAGGGCAACCTATGATCCAGGTAAGTGATGGGCCTTCTGAATACTTTCTAGAATAGGTCTGAGGCTTCTTCAGGTCTCATTAGCAGCCTCAGCTTCTATGTACTGAATAATCAGCCAGGAGCCAAATTAGATTCCTGCTGAATTCCTAAGGATTTCAGAGTTTGCTCCCTTGGGTCCTGATTTTATGACTCTTTTCTTATCATCATGAATTCTTAAGTGTAGTCTGTGCTTTATAAGGTTGGACAATCTCCAGGCTACTAAGTACCCAGGACATGTTACAGGATGATCTAAGGGTCTGCACGGTGACAAGGAGCAATTTGATGTCTACTCATCACAGAAGGTGAGATGGTCAGATACATTCCCACTTACTGTTCATGACAACAGTAATGCCTCCTGATTTACTGGTCTCCAGGGCCTTCTTCTTTGGCATTAAAGTGTCTGAGTCGGACTTTCCTTTGTCTGAGTATCTCGGCTCTGGCCTTGAGGATTTCGAAGAGGAACAAAGAGGAATTGATTCACACGGACTCTGTTGGGCAGACAGAGCTTTGGGTGATGATTCTGAAGTGGTGTGTCTGTGTAGAAAAAGCTAAGATCTTCCTGCCTGAGCTTCGAGCCTTTTGTTTTTCTTTCCAATGTCTTTTCTCTTTTCTTTTGGTGAGAGCACCCTGCTTTTTTGGGAGAAGGGTAACTACCCTCCCCACACTATACACTGTATCATTGGACTGTTAAATGTGGTACTTGTATTGATTTGGGTTTCTGCCAAAACAGACCCTGGGTAAAGGACTCAAGTGAAGGTATTTTATTTGGAAGATGATATTAGATGCACTTTTGAAGAAAAAGGGGGGAAATGAGACTAGGAAAGGGTAAAGAAACAGTATAAATATGCAAATAAGTAGATTACTGCTTTGGGCAATGAGGACTAGTCCCACCCGAGACATGCTTCAGAGTCATCCTACTGGGGGCTAGCAGGGGGGGGGAACCTCTGACTTCTATCTCTGTTGTTTGAGAGTCAAAGGGAGACTCAGGATCTTGAGATGAGATGTTGTTCCTGGGCTGGCAACTGTCTACCAAAATTATAGACCAACTCAGGTGAGTAAGATGACTTGAGTTATTAACAGCAGGGTTTTGTTTTGTTTTTTGTTTTTTAACATTTTTGGCCATCACTCAGCTTCCCGATCAGGGATTGAACACACATCCCCTGCATTGGACCTTATGGGGCAGCAGCTTCTTAGTGCCACGTCCTCCTCTCACCACAGGTGGGTACAAGCCCCAGGCTGGTCCAATCAGATGCCCTCTTCCTGGAATTTTGAGAAGAGTAACATAGGGGCTGGGAAATGACAAGTCTGTTCATCTTCATGTTGGGATCCAAAAGAGATTAGTCCTCAGTTCTTGATACTTTGACCCCCAGAATCGTTCCAATTCACATTGTTTCTGGTTGTTCAGTTTTTCCTCACTTCTCAGAGATTCTCCATACATCCTTCCATTAAATTCCCTTTTTATTAAATTAGCTAGAGCTGATTTCTGCCGCTCGCTTACAGAATATCCTGACAGATGCTGGATCTGCTCCACAGGAAGCTGTCAGAAGGAGTGGTCTTTCACACGGCTTGAAATGAAAAGGCACACTTTAGACCCTTAGCAGGACAGGAGGCCACAGGATAATCTTTGCTCAAGTTTGTTGGAGACCTCAATGCCCAGTTTTCATTCTCAGCTCATACGTCAGCTAGCCCATTTCCCCAGTTCATTCAATTTATCATCCTTAGTTCATCACGAGTCTCTGGTATTGCACTTGGATAGACATATGATATAGTTTGGGCTTCCCTGGTGGCTCAGATGGAGAATCCACCTGCAGTGCAGGAGACTCGGGTTCAGCCCTGGGTGGGGAAGATCCCCTGGAGGAGGAAGTAGCAAATCACTCCAGTATTTTTACCTGGAGAATTCCATGGACAGAGGAGCCTGGAAGGCTACAGTCCATGGGATTGTAAAGAGTCGGACATGACTGAGCTACTAACACACACATGGTATAGTATGGTCTGGTGTGATATGATTGTGTGGTATGGTGTAATATAGAGGACTGTACATAGCATGGGATGCTGACTACATTGTGAGTACTGGAACCAGACTCCCTGTGTTCAAATCTCAGCTCTTCCATTTACAGACTACATGGTCTTGAGAAAGTTACCTAATCTCTTTGTGACTCAGTTTCTTTAACTGTAAATATGAAGAAATAATTGTACCTAGATTACAGGGTTGTCATAAAGATTAAATGAGTTGACAAAGTACAAGACACAAGGCTGCTGCTAAGTCGCTTCAGTCGTGTCCGACTCTGTGCGACCCCATAGACGGCAGCCCACCAGGCTCCTCCATCCCTGGGATTCTCCAGGCAAGAACGCTGGAGTGGGTTGCCATTTCCTTCTCCAATGCATGAAAGTGAAAAGTGAAAGTGAGGTTGCTCAATAGTGTCAGACCCTCAGCGACCCCATGGACTGAAGCCTTCCAGGCTCCTCTGTCCATGGGATTTTCCAGGCAAGAGTACTGGAGTGGGGTGCCATTGCCTTCTCCGAGACACAAGGCAAGCGTATGTAAATATTAACTGTTATTATGCCTAAAGGCTGTATGCCTATTAGGTCTACACGTCCCTGTGCTTTTTGGATTCACAACTCTGCTTCCTCAAACTTGTGAAAAGCATGGTTGGCAAGATGGGCTGTCCTTTCTTGGGCCAGGGTCACTGTTTGCATTAAAAGACAGAGAAAAGTACATCTTTAATCGTGCCACGCATCATGACAGGATCATAACCTCTCTCAGAAAACAGATATTAATACTATTAATATTATTGCCATATTATAAGTGAGAAAGCTAGAGCTCGAAAGATGAAGTAACCTGACCTGACCTGGTTCACTCAGCTAGTAAGAGGCAGAAATGCTATTCTCCCAGGTCTGTCTGATTCCAAACTTTGTGTTGGTTCCACTGTGTACATCAGGGGTCTCCGACCCCAGGCCACAGACTGGTACCAGCTGGTGGCCTGTTAGCAGCAGGGGTGCACAGCTGGAGGTGAGTGGGCTGGTGAGCAAGCTTCATCTGTATTTGCAGCTGCTCCCCATTACTCACATTACCGCCTGAGCTCCACCTCTTGTCAGATCAGCAGTGGCATTAGATTCTCATAGGAGTGGGAACCCTACTGCGTTTGCATCATCTGGAAACTGTCCCCTGACCCCGCTCCAGGGAAAGATTGTCTTCCATGAAACCGGTCCCTGGTGCCAAAAAGGTTGGAGACCGCTGGTGTACATGACTTCCCCAGCCCCAAAGCAAATAAATAGCTGCCCTTTCTCTTCCCACTGCCCTCGCACAGGTCCTATCCTCGCTGTTACCTTCTGAAGCTGTGGTTTTGACGTCAGAGGTACTGGCTGCACCGCTGAGTGGCCGTGGGCTCTTATCCTACTCCTTTTGCTTTGTCACTTATTTGTAAGGATTTTTTTCTCAGCCTGTGTAGAAGACCAAGGACAACATTTCCTAAGGACAGTTTGGGATATGACTTGGAGCTGCTGAAGGCAAGGGCAAGCTTGGTGGTTAAGTCCCCTGGGCTCTCTCTGGACCGCTGGGGTCCAAGTCACTGCTTTGCACCCTCTTCGATGTGCATCTTTGGGCAGGTAACACCGTCCCTCAAGCCCAGGACCCTTCATCTGTAAGAGAGGAATGGAAATGATAATTGTTCACTCTTAAGGTGTTTGTACACATTAAGAGAAATAAATATTGGGGAAAAATATTTAAAACATTAAAAAAACTTGGATAAAGGATGACTTTCCAATCAAACCAGACTATAAGCCCAGAACCCAAGGAGAAAAAGATAGACCCATTGATGATATTAAAAACCAAACCAAACATACAGCAAAAGAACAAAACAAAATCAAAGGCCAAACAATAGGATGGGGAGTTTTTTCAATAACACATACAGTAGAAAAAGTATTAATATTCCTAACATGCAAAGACCTCCTATAAACTAAGAAGAAACAGGTAAATAATGTAAAAGAAAATTCAGCAAAAGGACTATAATTAGACCTCTCACCAAAGAGGGTCTCCAAATGACCAGTTGGAATCCAAAAGGTTCAGGGAAATGTAAATTAAAGCTAACACAAGATAGTACTTTTTTTAAAATCCATTCAATTGGGGGAAAAGAGCTAAAAAGAGAAATCATCTCAAGCTGACAAAAATGTGAGGAAAAAAATCCTTTCATATATCTCTGGTGGGAATAGGAGATGTGACAACAAGTAATACTGGAAAAAATTAAATATTTGTTAAAAATAAACTACACACACTTTTTACCTAGCAACCCAACATTTAAGAATCATCTTACTTAAAGAAATCGCTTCTATATTAAAATAGATGTTCAAGGATCTTTATTCCAATCTTTGGGGAAAAATTCAAAACCAGCCTGGATATTCCTCAACATAAGGCTGGTTGAATACATCGTTCTGTACCCACTGAGGAATCTATTACAGTCATTAAAAAGGAATAAGTATAGGGAACTCCTTGGTCCAGTGGTTAGGACTCCAAGCTTTCACTGCTGTGGGACTGGGTTCAGCCCCCATTCAGGGAACGAAGATCCTGCAAGCTTCGCAGCACAGCACAGCAAAAAAAAAAGAAAAAAAAAGAGTATATATAAGCTGGTGTTTCCATACAATGGGATACTGGTGGTGGTTTAGTTGCTAAGTTGTGCCCGACTCCTGCGACTGCATGGACTGTAGCCTGCCAGGCTCCTCTGTCCATGGGATTCTCCAGGCAAGAATACAGAAGTGGGATATTGCTGCTGCTGCTGCTGCTAAGTCGCTTCAGTCGTGTTCGACTCTGTGAGACCCTGTAGATGGCAGCTCACCAGGCTCCCCCGTCCCTGGGATTCTCCAGGCAAGAACACTGGAGTGGGTTGCCATTTCCTTCTGCAATGCATGAAAGTGAAAAGTGAAAGTGACCCCATGGACTGCAGCCTACCAGGCTCCTCCATCCATGGGACTCTCCAGGCAAGAGTACTGGGATATTGCTACTCAGTGATAAAAAGAAGTGAACTATTGATGCATATACCAATTTAGATGAATCTCAAAGGCATTACGCTGAGTGAAAGAAGTCAAACTTGAAAGGTTACATGCAGTGTGATTGATATAATCTTGAAATGACACAACTGAAAGCTGGCAAACAAATTAGTGGTTGCCAGAGATTAAGGGTGGACAAGGGAACTTCCTGAGGTGATAGAAATGTATATCCTTACTGTGGCAGTGGTTAGTTATATGAATGCATAGATGTGCTGAACTTCATAAAATTGCAAACTCCTGAAAATGTTGGTTTTACTGTATAGCAATTTACAAAAAAATTAACAACAAAAATAAATTATATCTCAATTGATTGACCTGGAAGGGTGTCTATGATACATTCAGGGAGAAAAACGTGGTAAAACAAGGTGTATAATATGATTCTATTTTTAAAATTTTTATTTATTGACTTGATTTTCGGTTGTGCTGGGTCTTCTTGATGTATGGAAGCTTTTCCCTAGTTGCGGTGAGCAGGGGCTACGCTTCATTGCAGTGTAAGACTTGCCACACCATGGATAAGATAGGGGACAAACCTTGAAGTTGTTGAGCCCTTGGAGGGGCCCTGGCCAACCAAACCCCAATGTGTAACAACATTCCAAGTTTTACAAGACAAAACAAACAGCATTAACATGAAACCAGAGCTGTAATTTGCTCACAGATTGATGATGATATCAATGTGCATCCTGGGATTATAAACCAGAACCAAACTGCATTCTCTGAAGTCTCATCCACAGAGCAGATTCACTGCCAGGGACCTTTTCCCAATTGAGACTCAAGATGTGCTATGACACAGGACTTCCCAGTGTTATTTGAATCTGGATGTTGGTCAAAACCCAATTTGGTGATGTATCCTCTGCTCTTTCTATTTCTCTTTTCTTTTATATTGAAAGTCACCTAGATAATTCTCTAATAAATATTGGTATTACTAATTTGTATAGAATGAGTGGCTTATTTTGTTAACAAATCCTTTGAACCTGAGACGAAAGTGAAAACTTTTGGCAAAACAAGGAGTGGCTTTGGAAAGTAATGAAAAGGGAACTTTTACTTATTAGCTTATATTCTTCTGTTTTATTATACAACTGGCCATAGTATTTGTTTTTGTAATGGGAAAATAAAAATAAACCAAAAGAACCAAGACACTTTAAAATGGAGATAAGACCAAGCAGAGAATCTCTTTCCATCTTCTCTGATAGAAAACTTAACTATTTCTCTGTCACTGGTTGTATGAGATTCACAAAGGCAGCCATAAAAAGTATATATTTTTTTCTCTAATACTAAAGCAATTCCTGGGTTTGTTGATCCTATTGTGAAGGTGAGATTTGTCTGATATAGATCTGTTAGGTCAGTCTAATAAATCACTCTGCTGGTCGCTGTATTAGAAATTCAATGTCTGGAGACACAACTCTCAATGTGTCTATGGCTCCCCAGACACCACTGGTCTTCATCCCCATTGCCTACAACCCTGATGGGTTGGGCTGGAAGAATCTGGAACTGGACATTCCTCTCCACATGTCTCCCTTTTATGCTTTGGAGCTGCTCCTCCCCCTCAGTTTCCCTAAGTGCCCAGAAATAACTTACTGCAATTGAGAACACAGAAGTTTGCTTTGGTCCTGCCAGAAAAACTGAAAAACATATAGTCTACTAAGTAAAATTATATAGAAGACTAGAGTAGCTGCAGTGATGGTGGGCAGATCCTTAGGCAAAACCTCAAAGTGAAAAACTGCTTTCTCCATTCCCTTAGAATGGGATCCCTTTAGAGACAGGTTCGCATTGTCTAGATATATCAAGACTAATATACAAAGAAAATTTGTACTGACTGTTACAACAAAGCCGGCAGACCACTGCAATGATAAGAATTTTCAGGTCTAATCTTCAGGATGTCTTCCAGTCACTAAAGTTGAAAAACGGGAAAAGATATTAAATGTATGATTGGTGGAGAGTTCACCTGGGAACAATATGACTTTAGAACAAGACAGTCTCAGGTCAAATCAGCGCTCCAGCATCAGCCGCATGACCACAGGCGTGTGGATGAAACTCTGCAGTTCAATTTTTGTCATCTGGATCATGGAGATCACAGTACTGCTTTAGTTGGATCCTTGGAAGGAAACTCTGAGATGGACAGCTGGAAGTAGAGGCTTACTGGGGAGATACACTTGTGAAAAAGGGCAGAGGGGTGAGCTGACCTGCAATATGCTTGCAGCTGAGGCCTCTAGAACTTGGACAAGAACTTGACCTGGGACAGACTTCCAGAGTCCCAAATTGAGAGAGAGGTGCTGAGCCTTTGAACCCTTGATCCAAAGAATTATTGGCCAAATGCCGTCCCCTGGGACGGTGTGTGGCCTTGGGTGATGTAGTTCCCTGTAACTGATTGCGGTTTCTAGTAAGAGGTACAACTGTGAGCCTCCAGCAGCCTATATTCCCAGGTGGACTGCTTTGGCTTTTCTCCCCCCCTAATATGTATTTACTTACTTGACTGTGTCAGGTCTTAGCTGTGGGCCACAGGATCTTTTATCTTCGTTGCAACATGCGGGTATTTGTTTTAGAAAACTTATATGAAAATCCTTTTATTTATTAATTTATTTTAAAATTGGTGTAAAGAGCTGACCCATTGGGAAAGACCTTGATGATGGGAAAGATTGAAGGCAAAAGAAAAGGGGGCAGCAGAGGGTGAGATGATTAGATAGCATCACCGACTCGATGGACGTGAATTTGAGCAAACTCCGGGAGATAGTGAAGGACATGCGGAGCGTGGCGTGCTGCAGTCCATGGGGTGGCAAAGGGCTGGATAGAACTTAGCAACTGAACAACAACAGCATAATTGCTTTACAGTGTTGTGTTAGTTTCTGCTCTACAACAATGCGAATCACCTCTATGTATACATATATCCCCACCCTCCAGAGACTCCCTCCCACCCCACTCCACGTCCCAACCCTCTAGGTCATCACAGAGCACTGAGCTGAGCTCCCTGCGCTAAATGGCAGCTTTCCACTAGCTGTCTATTTTACACATGGTGGGATTTTACTTGTGGCATGTGGGATCTTTTTTAGTTGCAGCATGCGAACTCTCAGTTGCAGCATGTGGGATCTAGTTCCCTGACCAGGGACTGAACCTGGGCCCCCTGCGTTGGATGTGCAGAGTCTTAGCCACTGGATGACCAGGGAAGTCCCTGCATTGGCTTGGAAGAGGAGATCTTGGTTGTGTTCCCCCAGGATTTACTATGAATACACACTCTAGGTCTGTAGGCAGTCAGAAAATTACTTAGCAAAATGTCAACCATACCAGAGGGTATCTAGGAATATTGATCCTTTTCCTTTCCTTCCCTTTGAGAAATATTTGTCAATGACTTTGATAAAGTCTGATGTTTTTCCCTATCCGTGCTGCACTGGACCTCCCCAATCACCAAAATCTTGGCACCCACCAGAAACATCTCTCTGCCTCGGGTAGTACAAAACAAGCAATCATAAAGCCTTAATCTCCAATTTATTTTGTCTGTCACCCCAGAACCTGTAACCTCCCGGTAAGTAATAAGAGAGGGTTTTCTCTTATATCAGTATGTACTGCTATATTTTTAACCATATTTTTTCCTACTTGGAGATTTTGGAGACCTCTCTTCTTTTCCCAGCAATATACTTAATGAGATATTGCCCAGATAGTTGAGACTGAGTACAGAGAGACACTTTTAGCAAAAGACTAAGGTCATTTGTTAGACATTAATGTTGTTATTGGCTTCAGTAGCAGGTGACTTTGAACTCAAGCTTTCAAGGACACGCCCTTCTCAGAAATCCTGTTCTTACTGTACAGACCACATGTGCTCTGGAAGATCTTCCATTCTGGTATTTTATTCTATCTTCTCTCTTCTTATAATACAGGGTGGCATCCAGAACAGGGTAGTGGCAGGGCTGGAAGAAGGGTACACGTGGTTATTGCAGTTTTTGGTAGGTGGGGGTCATCTAGAAGAACGATAAGAGGCTTTGGGTATATCCATTGTGAAAAATCAATGCCCAGGTCTCTGGGTGAGTGAGCAGAGTAGCTTAAGCAGAATCGACATAAGAATCAAAGTTTTTAATTGGCGGGATCCATCTAGTGATTAAGGTTCTGTTGGTTGAAAAGTAATTAAAACCAACTCAAGATAATATCGGGGAGGGTACCTAGTGGCTCAGATGGTAAAGAATCTGCCTGCAATGCAGGAGACCCGGGTTTGATCCCCTGGGTCAGGAAGATCCCCTGGAGAAGGAAATGGCAACCCAAGGACAGAGGAGCTTGGTGGGCTGCAGTCTATGGGGTCCCAAAGAGTTGGACACGACTGAGTGACTAACACATTTATTTCTAGATAACTTCAGAAAGAAAACCTGTCTTTAAAAATACAGTAGTGTTGGATTCCTTTGGTGATCTAGTGGTTAAGAATCCACCTGTTCAATCCCTGGTCGGGGAAGATTCCGCATGCCACAGGGCAACTAAGCCCGTGCCCTAGAGCCCATGAGCTACAACTACTAAAGCCCATGAGCTCTAGAGTCAGTGCTCTGCAACAAGAGAAGCTACCACAATGAGGAACTCATGCACTGTATCTAGAGAAAGCTTGTGCATAGCAATGAAGACCCAGCACAGTCAAAAATAAATAATAAACAAATTAAAAAAATAAGCAGTGTTTTATAAAACCCTAGAGCATGGGTGCAGCTGGTCTCAGAAGTAGACTAGAGTCAGGAAACCCAGCAGACTTCTCTCTCATTTACTCACTTCTGTTTCTCTTTACATATATGCTTGGGTGGGAGTGGGAGGGAGGTTGAAAACGTGTCCTCCAGTTCTTTGACAAGAGGTAGAGCCTAGTTCCCGACTCCTTGTGTGTGAGCTGAACTTAAGTGGCTTACTTTGAATGAATAGAATGTGGCAGAATGATACTTTGTAACTTATGAGCCTAGGACCAAAACTGTATCATGGCTTCCTTGCTCGTCTCTTATAGATCACTTGTTCTGGGGAGGTCATGTCATGTCATGTCATGTCAATAGCCATGTGGAGAGGTCCATACGGGAGGAATTGCCAACAATCCATGTGAGTGAGTCATTTCAGAAGTTGATTCTTCAGCCCCAGTCAACCTTCTGGTGCTACAGTTCCAGCTGACATCCTGCCTACAACTTCAGGAGACTCCCTGAGACAGAACCGTACAGCTAAGCGCCTTCTGAATTCTTGATCCCCAGAAACTGTGAAATAACATGTTTACTATTTAATCTGTCAAGTTTGGGGTTAATATGTTACCAGCCATAGATAACACATATAGGATTGGCAATAATCACCGCTGATAGCTCTCTGCTAGTTAGTCATCGGAGATGGGAGTCTTAATCCTATTTCCAGTTGCCAAGAGGAAAGATTCTGATTGACACAGTTGGGTAAAGTACACAGATGTGATCCAATATATTAAGGTTAAGGTGATGAGCAGCATCATATTAGATTTACCTGAGGCTTTCTAATGTAACCAAGGAAATGTTGAGGTGTTTTGGTAAGGACACCCCAAAGCAAATTCCACAGTGGGACAAGACTCTATTTCTATGATCACAAGTGTCTCCTAAGGAAGTTGACGCTTACCTTGGTTAGAAGACAGTGGCTTGAACTTAGGTGTCAATTCTAACCTTGGTTAGAATACAGTGGTTTCAACTTAGGTGTCAATGCCATATGTGAAATATAGGCATGTGATTGGCTCTAGCTGCATGTGTGCCCTGTCAATTCAGTTGGGTCTGACTCTGCAACCCCATGGACTGTAGCCCACCAGGCTCCTCTGTCCATGGGATTCTCCAGGCAAGATTGCTGGAGTGGGTTGCCATGCCCTCCTTCAGGGGATCTTCCTAACCCAGGGATGGAAGCTATGACTCCTGCATCTGCTGCATTGGCAGGTGGATTTCTTTAGGGAAGCCTTGGCTTTAGGTGTATGTTGTATGTTTGCCAAGATTGGTGGGTTACTTGTGCTTTGGCAGCCTGTGTACTGGATGCCTGGTTACCTTTGAGGTGTTTGTTTAGCCTAACCCTGCACTTCTGGCCACTTTAAAGTTGCTGGACATTTTCCAAAATTTCTTCTGGTAACAGCAGATTTTTTTCAGAAATCTTCCATCATTCTTATCATATATAGAACTTAAATTTACTTGGCTTATCTAGAAATAAAACTGTTAGAATTCTCTCCCTTCCCTCCAGTAGGTCTATGGAAGAAAGTAAACATGTATGTCTTGATGTTTTCCTTTTTTAAAAACTAAAGTATTGATCTGGCTGCACCGGATCTTAGTTGAGGTATGCAGAACCTTCAGACGCAGCATGTGGGATCTAGTTCCTTGACCAGGGTTTGAACCTGGGCCCCCTGCATTGGGAGGGAGGAGCCTTAGCCACTGGACCACCAAGGAAGTGCTGTCTTGATGTTTTCTGATTTGTAAGCCAAGTTAAATAACTTAAAAATGATGTTATAAATTAAGTCAACGAGGTCATAGAGAGTGAGTCAATTATTATAATGCTGATGTTACATTGCAACTTCTGGGTAAATGAACTTTTCACATAATAAACATTATACCACCAACAAAAAAATTCCCAAGGTAGGCCTATGTATTGTCTCAGGACTGGGGGTAACATTTGAAAGAATACAACAACTTTTGAAGTCATGATCTCTTAGGGAACTTCCAATAAACTAGCCAGTATGCCATTCATGATCAGAAGGTATAGAACCAGTATAAGTGTGCTGAGAATGGACTTTGACCCTCATCCATTTTAATGTTTATAGTTTTAGAATCTTCATGGTAAATATCATCTAAAGTTTGTTCCATATTTAACCCTTTCCTAACAGGATATAATGAGACAGGTCAGTGCTTTGTCTTCCCAACTGTTTGCCAGCAGTCTTCCCATTCCTTCCAAATATCCTCCTGCAAGTGTCGGTTACAACTTGGAGGCTCTGTTGTCGCCTTAGGATAGTGGGTCCATCGCTGATTTTACATCCAGATTTGTGAGTCAAATACTCACTGGCCAGTTTGCCCTTACAAAAGGATATAATGATGGTAACTTAATTGTCAATCCTAGTTTATGCATACTGGGAGTTTTAAAAATTTAGGGGGTGCTAATATTAATCCCAAATTTCTTGGTATTAGTGTTTTTGGACTCTTTCAAAAAGGCCTGATGCTGGGAAAGATTGAAGGTAGGAGGACAAGGGGACAACAGAGGATGAGATGTTTAGAGCAACTTGCATACTGACTCAATGGACGTGAGTTTGAGCAAACTCTGGGAGTTGGTGATGCATAGGGAAGCCCAGAATGCTGTAGTCCATGGGGTCACAAAGAGTCGGACACGACTGAGTGAGTGAACTGAACTGACCCATATTACCACACATTTCCAGACTATTTTGTACTTTCAGAACCATTGTGTCAACGTACACTCCAAAAGCTAGTTTATGGGAGGACTTCCCATAAACTTCCCATCAGAGTACCTGATGGTTTCATAGGCCCTGGTCAGCACTCAGTAATTAGACTTCAAAGGTGAGAGATGACCACATGTCCCTAAAAATGTCTTTGATTATCAGTGTCATAGAATATTCATATTTATTTATATTTTTCTTATACCAAGTTGCCTTTTCATGATCTTTGCTTTTTTATAATGGAATTAGAATATTTTCTTGATCTTAAAAGATTTTTATGTAGTAAGAATAGAAATTCTATGTATTTTTAATAGTTATAAAGTATTTTATATTTTCTATGTAATTCTTGCCTTTGAGGATTTATTTTTTAAATCTCTGAAACAGTTTATATAACATGGGCAAATAAAAAATAAAAAGTATCTTCTTCATTGTGGTTAATCAGTTGGCTTTAACTGATTTAATACAGAGACAAGTTAGATATTTTAATTTAATGTAGTATTGTAGTATAAGCTTGCAGTTTGGGGTAAGAAAAAAATTTCTAAGTTTAATTTCCAGCTCCATTACTGTCCGTCTTAAGACATTTAACTCCCTCAGATTTGGTTTTCTTAGATACAAATTGAGGATAATGCTAATGGCTGTGATGCTGGATTATTCTAAGGCTCAAATTACATAGAGCACATGTAAGATACTTTATAAACTACAATACTGACATATATAACTTGCTCTGAATCTAATCTTGATGGTCAGTCCTTCTGAGATTGCTTCCAGCTGCCAGAATTCAAGACACATTTGACTTGGATGAGGGCTGAGGAAGCAGACAAATGGTTTTGAAATGACTAGAAATTTCAGTAGTTTCTCTGTGAGCAGTGATGGAAAAGATAGTTCTCATTTTTATAAAAACAATAACCTTAAACTAAATGGCCAGAGAAAAGGAGGATAGACTGAGGATTTAACCAGTATTGTGGACGTTGCTCTAGCAGGGGAACAGGAGACAAAAAAAAAAAAATTACTTTTCTTTTCTCAGACAAACCTAACCAATCACAAATGAAGCCTACACTTTATTTTCACTAGTATCCCAAGAAAGTCACCTTGGATGGGGTTTATTTTCTCTCCTGGTTCACATCTAGACATCACGTTGGGGGAAACTGATTTTTGATCAGTGAAACATAAAATCACAGTTCTACATATTTAGTCCTGACTCAGCATCAGTTAGTGGGAGTGCGTACTAAATTATGTGTCCAAAATTTGAAAACAGAAGATGTATCCTGGGATTTAAGCTAATCATTTAACCCTCTGAATCTTACTTTCCTGATAACTCTGTAAGTATGCTGTGCTAATTGCATAAGATAATGTGTAGACAAACTCATTGTAAGCTGTAATTATGTCATACACATAACAACAATAAACATAACTTTGAACAAAATGAATATTTTTATTTTGATAAGCAATAGCTGAACTTGGTTGCTGTGTTCCACAAAGCACATTGAGAGCAGTTTAAGAAAAATGATGCTGTTAAAGTGCTACACTCAATATGCCAGTAAATTTGGAAAACTCAGCAGTGGCCACAGGACTGGAAAAGGTCAGTTTTCATTCCAATCCCAAAGAAAGGCAATGCCAAAGAATGTTCGAACTACTGCACAATTGCACTCATCTCACACGCTAGCAAGATTATGCTCAAACTCTTCAAGCTAGTCTTCAGCAGTAGGTGAACTGAGAACTTCTTCCAGATGTACAAGCTAGATTTAGAAAAGGCAGAGGAACTAGAGATCACATTGCCAACATCTGTTGGATCATAGTAAAAACAAGGATTCAAAAAAAAAATCTACTTTTGCTTCATTGACTATGCTAAAGCCTCTGACTGTGTGGATTACAGCAAATTGTGGAAAATCCTTATAGAGATGGGAATACCAGACCACCTTACCTGTCTCCTGAGAAGCCTGTAGGCAGGACAAGAAGCAACAATTAGAACCAAACATGGAACAAAATTGGGAAAGGAGTACATCAAGGCTGTATATTGTCACCCTGTTTATTGAACTTATATGCAGAGTACATCATGCAAAATGCTGGGCTGGATGAAGCACAAGCTGGAATCAGTGTTGCTGGGAGAAATATCAATAACCTCAGATATGCAGATGACATCACCCTTATTGCAAAATGTGAAGAGGAACTGCAGAGCCTCTTGATGAAAGTGAAAGTGGAGAGTGAAAAAGCTGGCTTAAAACTCAACATTCAAAAAACGAAGATCATGGCATCCAGTTCCATCACGTTATGGCAAATAGATGGGGAAAAAGTGGAAACAGTGGCAGATTTTGTTTTCTTGGGCTCCAAAATCACTGTGGACAGTGACTGCAGCCTTGAAATGAAAAGATGTTTGCTCCTTGGAAGAAAAGCTATGACAAACCTAGATAGCGTATCAAAAAGCAGAGACATCACTTTGCTGACAAAGGTCTATATAGTCAAAGCTATGGTTTTTCCAGTGATCATGTATGGATGTGAGAGTTGGACCATAAATAAGGCTGTGTATGTGTGCTTAGTCACTCAGTTCTGTCCAAATCCTTGCAATCCCATGGACTGTAGCTTGCTGGGCTCCTTCGTCCATGGGGATTCTCCAGGCAAGAATACTGGAGTGGGTTGCCATGCCCTCCTCCAGGGGATCTTCCCAACCCAGGAATGGAACCAGGGTCTCCTGCATTGCAGGCAATCCTTTACCAGCTGAGCTACCAGGGAAGCCTAAGGAAGAAGGCTGAGAGCCGAAGAATTGATGCTTTCAAATTGTGGTGCTGGAGAAGACTCTTGAGAGTCCTTTGAACAGCAAGGCTATCAAACCAGTCAATCCTAAAGGAAATCAACCCTGAATATTCATTGGAAGTACTGATGCTGAAGCTGAAGCTGAAGCTCCAATCCTTTGGCCACCTGATGCAAAGAGCCCACTCTGGAAAAGACTCCAATGCTGGGAAAGACTGAAGGCAAAAGGAGAAGGGGTGGCAGTGGATAAGATGGTTGGATGACATCACTGACTCAATGGACATGAGTTTGAGCAAACTCTGGGAGATGGTATAGGACCGGGAAGCCTGCTATGTTGCAGTTCACGGAGTCACAAAGAGTTGGATATGACCGAGTGAGTGAACAACAACAATTCCAGGGACTCCTAAGCTTAGCTGTACATTGGAGCTACTTGGGGGATCTTTACATCAAAATCTCTTTGAGTGGGTCCCGGGTATTTCCATCTGCAGCTTAGGCCTCACCCAGGAAACTGTAGACTCTTTTTTATCAACTGCCCGGTGGCTCAGCGGTAAAGAATCCACCTGCAATGCAGGAAACCTGGGTTTGATCCCTGGGTAGGGAAGAGCCCTTGCAGAAGGAAATGGCAATCCACTTCAGTATTCTTGCCTGGGAAAATTCCATGGACAGAGGAGCCTAGCGAGCCAGTCCTTAGGGTCGCAAAGAGTCGAATGCAACTTAGGGACTCAACAACGTCAATGAATCCTTACCTGGTGTCCAGGCTTCCCAGGACTAACTCAGATTTCCATCAAACAGGCAAGGGTTGTTGTTACCGAAGGTTCCTAGTAGCTTCCACTGGCTCACTTTCCCAGGTGTTTTTTTCGCCTTTCTTTTCCCCTATCTGTTGCTCATAGCTTTGCGCATATTAGCGAGATTTCCCTCTTTTACTGCCTGGAACTTCCTTGCTCAGTCAGCAGATCTTTGACACTTTCACTATCTGTCTTACCTTCTTTAATTTCTTTTCAGAGACTTTAAGATCAAAGCTTTCAGGAGAAAGGAAAATACAAGAGCCCCTGCCTTGGCAGAACATAGCATTTCTTCCTCCCTACAATGTCGAAAGCTTTATTTTCTCTCTTTTACCCATCCAAAGAGAATTTTTCCCCTTGCTTTACTTGCCTCAGCTTTTTTCTCTACTTGAATAACCTTTTCCAGTGAACTTAGTGTTCCTAGAAGAGATTATTGATACACTGTATAATTCCATGATAGTTTTTCCTAGCAGCTGAGTTCAGTTCACATATTAGAAGTCTCCCATAAAAATTGCTTTGGAAACATTTCTTAAAGGAATACAGTCCCTTTGGAGACATTTATAGAAGAATTAAACATACACTTGATATCATTTCTGTATCAGTTAGAATTAGGTTTGGCTGCATGTGTCAGGAAGCTAAAATTAAAACTGATTTAAAAAGAGAAGTTAATTTCTCTCCTATGTAAAAGAAGTCTGGAGGCCAACACTCAAGTCTGGGGAGACATCTTCATTATTGATTCAGCTCCTTTTATGTTCCTGGTACATATAAGCCATTCCAGTGTGTGACTTTTATTATCAAGGGCACCTCATGGTCAAAGATGCCTGCGGGAACTCTAATTATCACCAGGAAGCGGGAAGAAGGAAGAAAAGGAAGGCAAATGGGTGGATGGCCCATTTGAGGTAGCTGCCTTCCTCCAACCCACACTTCGGGTTACATTTCATTGACTAGAATGCGCTCGTAGGGTCACATCTGGCCTCAAGGGAGGTGGGGAAAAGCAGTCTTGAAAGAAGGCATTGCCACTCCAAATAAAATAGAATTCTATGCAATACTGCCATCTGTAGCGACCTGGATGCAACTAGGGATTATCATACTGTTGGGCTGCACCCCGAAGGCCTGTCAGGACTGTGCTTGCCCAGCTTCAAGACCTAAGGAAGAGGCCAGAGTGAGCAACAAAGTCATCAATGGTTTAATGGATGGTTTAATGATGTAATGATCCTACTGTGCAGCACAGGGAACTATATTCAATATCCTGGAATAAAGCATAACAGAAAAGAACATAAAAAAGAATGTATATGTATTTGTAAAACTGAGTAACTCTGCTGTACAGCAGAAGTTAATGCAACGTTGTAAATCAACTATACTTCAATAAAAAATAAATGAATTAAAAAAATCAAGTTCTATTGCTAAAGGAGGGGAGAAGGGATACTTTCTGGCAACTAGCAAATTTTTCCAAGGGCTTTGTAGGTGGCTCAGTGGTAAAGAATCTTCCTGCCAGTGCAGGAGATCCAGGTTCAATCCCTGGGTTGGGAAGATCCCCTGGAGAAGGAAATGGCTACCCTTTCCAGTATTCTTGTCCAGGAAACCCCATGGACAGAGGAGCCTGGCAGGCTATAGTCCATGGGGTTGCAAAGGAGTCAGACAGGACTTAATGACTAAACAACAGTAACTTTTCCAGTTTTATACCACGTCTAATGGGTTGCCTGTTTTTAAGTTAAATCATTCTTGTCATCTTTCCAACTTGTTCTATTTTGCATTTCTCTTCCAACATTTCTCCCTTAACTTCTTCCCAGATGAAGAAGAGAGTTTTAGAAGGAAGATGGTTATTATGAGCATGTTAGTGATAGTAAAATTTATAAGACCGAAAGGCAGAAAGGTCAGTGATAGACCTAGGGCTTCAATGGTCTTGACCAGTACTGGAATAAATGGTAGGATATTTGCTATGGGTAGAGATGTTTTAGGTAATAATTGAGAATCATAATGTAAGAAAGACTATATTCCTTATTCAAGTATCTTTTTAAACTTAATTTAAACATTTTTTATCAATGCAACACACAAACATAATTCAAAAAGTCATATAATATTATGAACATTTTAACAAAACACGGTAGTCACCACTCACCTTTATCTCAGCTTTGAGACTAGTCTGTGAAAGGGAATCACTTTAAAATCTCCAGTTTTGCTAATATTTACCTTCATATTTATAAATTATATGCCTATACTGCCATTTCTTGATTTTTAAAGAATTTTAATTAAAAAATAATCTTTGGCTTTCTAAGACCCCAGGACACAAGAATTTAGCTTTCTTATACTATTCCAATCCTTGCTTTACTGCCTTCCTCTCCCTCTTTCCTCACTCTCTCAGTATGGTTATATCAAAATTTTATGTTAATAGTTTCTTACATTATTATGATTATAAAAATACTGTTCTCTGATAGACCATATGGTCGTCCCATGATTATAGTTCCTTACTTTTAATTTTTCCAGGAGTTAATAATTGTCTCTTTTTAAACTTCATCTGCTTAGTTTTCTACATACTTATTCCTTTCCAAATTATTCAACAAATTCTAAAAAAACTCATTTAGTATCAATTGTGGAGAAGGCAATGGCACCCCACTCCAGTACTCTTGCCTGGAAAATCCCATGGACCGAGGAGCCTGGTAGGCTGCAGTCCATGGGGTCGCACAGAGTTGGACACGACTGAGTGACTTCCCTTTCACTTTTCACTTTCATGCATTGGAGAAGGAAATGGCAACCCACTCCAGTGTTCTTGCCTGGAGAATCCCAGGGATGGGGAAGCCTGGTGGGCTGCCGTCTATGGGGTTGCACAGAGTCGGACACGACTGAAGTGACTTAGCAGCAGCAGTATCAATTGTATTCCATAAGTTTCCAGATTTTTGTGTTTGTGACCCCTGGAACTTTCCATCTCTTGCTCCAGTTTTGATCATCACTCCTTCGACCATTTATACAGATGCTATCCTGAATCTTCACCACCATCTTGGAAACTTCCTTGACATCTGCTTTTGGCTCACCTTTTTTCCTGGGCTTTATGTCTTTTTTTTCCTTGGTGTATTTTCTTTAGTAGCTTCTGAGAAAATGTGAAAAGACAGGAAACTGGTTGAGATTCTGAATGTTTAAAACTGACTTTTATTTACTTTCACAAATAGATTTCTAGGTTAGCTCAAAATTGTAGGTTAGAAAGTATTTCTCCTTGGATGTTTTAAGTGTTTCTCTAGAGTGTTCTGGCTTCCAGATGTCATTGTAATGTTCCTATCTTAATATACAACCTATTTTTCCTTTCCCACACTCCTAATGAAGGAAAGTATCTTAGTTTCTTCCTTCCTGGAAGGATCTTCAGTTTATCTATTGCTCTGAAATGTCATCAAAATAAGCTTTGATGTGAGTCTTCACCCCTTGTGCTGGGTGCCAGGAGGGTATGTTAACCTGAAAATTCAAGTCCTTCAGTTTTGGAGAAATTTATGATTTCTTTAATTATATCTGGTTTTTGGTTTCCCTTTGTGGAAGAAATTTCAGGTGAAATATATATACATATATATTTTTAGGTTACTCATGCTAACAACATGGAGATATGTGCTTTGTACGTTTTCTTAAGCTTCCAAGAAAGGATCAAAGGCCTCTGAGATAAATTATAGACCATGAGTTGGTCAATATACATCTGAAACTTGAGTTAGACGGGGAATTTTGAAAGTTGACAGACCCACTGTTCTCAGTGAGGACATATCTCTCTGACTTGGACTAGTTCACATTCCCTGAAGACTCATATTAATAGACAGTCATCAACTAGAGCTAGTCCAACAGATTAGCTCTAGTGATATCATGATATAATATATATATATTTGATTTTTGTCCCCAGTTCCTGGTACAGAGCTCCTAAAACCCTCTAAGTGATAGGGAGTTATAGGAACATATGTTATTATAAATACTTGGTCTTCTTGACACAGAGCTTCTAAGACCCTTGGAGTCCCTGGGGTGATGAGTATCCTTTTGTATGCTAAGGGGATGACTGGTGGCTGGGGTTCCTAAATAACTTCACAATTGGGGCTGGTTGCCAGAAAGACCAAAGCATGATTAGAAGACCTCCGGGGAGGAGAGGGAGGCTGGAGACTGAGTTAATTGCCTGTGGCAAGAGATCTAATCCATCATGCCTATGTAATGCAACCTCCATTAAAACCTAAACTATGGGGCTCAGAGAGCTTCAAGTGCTGGGAGGGTGGTGCACCTCAACTCCATGGGACAGAAGATCCTGTGCTCAGGACCCTTCCAGACTTTGATCTCTATTCCTCTTCGTTTGGCTCTTCATTTTTATTCTTTATAAAAGCTAGTAAATGTAAGTAAGGTGCTTTCCTTTACTTCTGGGAGCTGTTAGAGAAAATGATTGAACCTGAAATGGAGGTTGTGGGAACTCCCTGAATATATATCCAGTTCATTAAAAGTCCTGGCGCAACTAGCATCTGAAGCGGAGGCAGTCTTTGGGGCTGAGACCTTAACTTGTGAGCCCTTTGCTGCTGCTGCTGCTGCTGCTAAGTTGCTTCAGTCGTGTCCAACTCTGTGCCACCCCATAGACGGCCTCCTACCAGGCTCCTCTGTCTCTGGGATTCTCCAGGCAAGAACACTGGAGTGGGTTGCCATTTCCTTCTCCAATGCATGAAAGTGAAAAGTGAAAGGGAAGTCGTTCAGTCATGTCTGACTCTTAGCGACCTCATGGACTGCAGCCTACCAGGCTCCTCCGTCCATTGGATTTTCCAGGCAAGAGTACTGGAGTGGGGTGCCATTGCCTTCTCCAGTGAGCCCTTTAGCTGATGCTTATTCCAGGTGGTTAGTGTCACAGTTGGGTTAAATTCTAGGACACCCAGCTGGTGTCTGGAAAGTTGGAAAATTGGTTGTTGGTGTAGGGGAAAAAACCCCACACTGTTAGTGTCAGAAGTCTTCTGTGGCTAGAAAAGATCAAAGAAGCTATCAGTGGGTCAGAGCCTATTAGAAGTCTGACGGCATTCTGATTTCTGCTGTCACTACTGCTGTACCTCTAAGTTCCTCAAAATTGGTTTCCCTAGGTGTGCATATTCAATCTTTGGGAACTGACCAGATGCTTAGATATGGGGGAATAGGTGGGGCTCAGGCTGGGTGGGTGACGGTTTCTGCCTTGCAACACCCTGAGGCATGATGGATCATTATTTGGAGCAAATAAAAGCATGATTTTTCCTTTCTTGCACTCCTAAGAAGGAAAGTTTCTTAGTTGGGTTTAGTTGAGGATATGCCAATGTTATAAAAATCAATTCTTTATGTCCTTCCAACTTTCTAACTTTTAATCAGAAGTCGTAAATTGAGCTCCATTGACCTAATCAAGTCTGAAATTTTCTTTTGTTTTTTATTCATATAATATTCACAATGTTATCTGGCAACATTTAAAAGTTTAAGCATGTGTATGTGCTAAGTCGCTTCAGTTGTATCCAACTCTTTGTGACCCTATGGACCAGAGCCCACCAGTCTCCTCTGTTCATGGGATTCTCCAGGCAAGAATACTGGAGTGGGTTGCCATTTCCTTCTTCAGGGGATTTTCCCAACCCAAAGATTGAACCCATGTCTCTTACATCTCCTGCATTGGCAGGTGGGTTCTTTACCACTAGCACCACCTGGGAAGCATTTTTTACAAATATTTGGGGCTCTAGTTTTTATTCTTGCCTGGATAATCCCCACAGACAGAGGAGCCTGGGGGGCTACAGTCCATGGGGTCTTAAAGAGTCAGACCCCACGGAGCGACTAAGCACAGCACAGCACACAGCTTTTATTACAAAAAAAAAAAAGAAAAGAAAAAAAGAAAAACAGATCTGGTAGCAGTGGATCAAAATTACCACATAGAGACATGCATTCTCCTGGTAACCTGCTTCATTTTTTCAGATTACTTCCTGGACTCATTGGGCATTTGAGTTTGTGTTCCTGTGTCCCTTGCTTTTATCCATCACAACATGTCCACAGCTAATGACTGAAGTTGAGTCTTGGGTCTGCAGCTGTGTCCAGGCTTTTTTGCATAATTTCTGACTTGTTTTTATCCTTGATTTCATCTCTGGTTTATGGTGTTTCTGTCCTCCTGTGGATGGGACATTCATGGCTACGGTCTCTGGATTTGACTCTCAGTTTCTCTAAAGTTATTGGGCTCAGTAAATCCCCAAGGTTTTCCTACTCCAGGACACTTTTAGTAGGTAAAATATTTCTACTAGAGCAGATCCTTTGCACTTAATCCCTAGTATTGGTCTGCTAGGTTGATGTCCATGCGGGGTCTGCTGTTATCTACCATAAGGGAAAATTCAGACAAGGAATCTATCAAGGGAGATCCCAAGTAAATATAGAGCCCTGCAGTTGGTAGATGTCCCAGGGGAGGGTCCTGACCTAGGAATCCAAGTGCTTCTTTATATAATGATGCTGGAAAATAAGCTCACCTGGGAAGCTCATCTCAGATGTGGTTTTGATAAGGGTTAGTGAGAAGGGCCCAGGGGAGACACCAAGTATGGCAAACAATGAGTTGTGTAACAAATTGAACTCCAGAGTGGGCTAGGTAAGAAAAGTCTTTGTGAATGATAAGGTTGAACGTTGATTCTGTGTCCAGGAAGGCCAGCTGCCCAGAATCTCTGAGAAAAGTTAGTTGATATTATGTGACAGTCCAATACAGATTGATAGGGGATAATAAGATTGCAGACCCTTTTACACTTTAAAGTGTCAAATTTTCATAGAAAATTGTCATATTAACACCAAGAACAGAAGGGCAGGGACCATGAATATCATCTGACTTAATCTCCTAATTTTATAGTGTGTTTTATAGTATATATATGTATGTATATATAGAGAGTGTATAGTCAACTAAGCAACTAAACTACCACCAAAAGTTCATTTGCTACCCTCGTAGCTCAGTTGGTAAAAAATCTGCCTGCAATGCAGGAGATCTGAGTTCGATCCCTGGGTTGGGAAGATCCCCTGGAGGAGGAAACGGCAACCCACTCCAGTATTCTAGCCTGGAGAATCTCATGGACAGAGTAGCCTGGCAGAGAGTTGCAAGAGTTGAAGGCAACTTAGCTACTAAACCACCACCATATATATAGTGTAATTGGTGACACTGATTCATGTAAATTCTATAAAAGTTGAAAAACCGCAGTGACAACTGTAATCCCATTTCTATATTCCATCCTTCCAATATATTTTCTATATAGATATATGTATATACATATTTACTTACTTTACAAGAGGAATCACACTGAATTTAGGCTTGTATTGTTTTACTCTTATTTTTATTTTCATGATATATGAGCATTTCTTCATGTTGTTAAATACTCATTAAAGTACAAGTTTTTTAAAATTTTATTTTATTTTCTAAGTATAAGTTTTAATGGCTTTATATTTCATCATCTGGATCTAAAACATTTGATCATGCCCTTATTAGATATTTGAATTATTTTCAATTTTTGTCACTAATAAAAATCATGCTGGGATGTTGCTGCTGCTAAGTCACTTCAGTTGTGTCCGACTCTGTGCAACTCCATAGACAGCAGCCCACCAGGCTCCCCCATCCCTGGGATTCTCCAGGCAAGAACACTGGAGTGGGTTGCCATTTCCTTCTCCAATGCATGAAAGTGAAAAGTGAAAGTGAAGTCGCTCAGTCGTGTCCGACCCTCAGCCACCCCATGGACTGCAGCCTACCAGGCTCCTCCGTCCATTGGATTTTCCAGGCAAGAGTACTGGAGTGGGGTGCCATTGACTCTATTATAAAGCTTTGAATCTCTGAATATTTCTTCAGATTAAATTCCAAGAAGAGAAATTAATTAACTCTTATGAGTGCTAAAGTTTTTTCAGCTTTTCAGTTCATTTGCTTGAGTTTTCTAGATAGATATATGAAAATCATGCAAAATTTCACTACTTCCTTTTCAACAATTATAAACTTTATTTATGTTTCTTGTCATATTGCATTGGCCAGACGTTACAGAGTAATGTTAAATAATTAAGGTTATAGTGTACATACTGCCTTGCTTCAGTTTTTAATGGAAAAGCTCTAGTGCTATATTTCCATATTTCACATGCTTGTATTTTATTTAGGAATTTTTCATTTATATTCATAGATAAAATTGGCCTGTAGTTTTCTTTTTCTATGCTTTCTTTGTCAAGTTTTGTGATAGGGTATGCTAGCTTTGTAAAATATAATAGGTTTCTCTTCTGTGGAGACATTTCCTGTGTCAAGAAGAGATAGCAATTTCCAACAGGCAAACATGCTGGATGTTTGACAGGCCGGTCGGGTGGCTTTCTTTCAAAGATACAGACAGAAGATACATAATTGAATTCCCACACTGAGCTCAAACTGGTTATCCTGTCAGCAAGCTGGCATGTAAAATGATGTGCAATTGCTTCAATTACAGAAATTGAAGCGTTTAGACAATTTTCCCTCTTCTGTTTGAGATGCAGGCTCTGTCTCTGAGTTTGAAGCTGTCAGGCATCCAATTTAGCCAATTCCAGATTGGAGGAGTTTGCTGTAGGCCATTGCTGGCCCCATTGCTACAAGAGTGTCGATATGTCAACTGTCATCCCCAAGGAGACCTTGATCCCCATTATATACTTTTTCCACTGGCCCCTTGGCTAGGAGACTTTCCAGTATGTTTATGGTAAAGATGCTCAGCAGTCAAAACTCACCTTTTTGAAGGATCCTCAGAACTGACCCCACCACCTATCTTCTGGTAGCTCTCCAAATTCAGATCTGGCAGGGCTGAGCTCTACTGATTTGCCCGTGCAAATATTGAGACAGTAGCAGAGATGAGGAAATGATTAGTTTAACTCATTAATTTGCTAAACACTGTCAATGCTGTTTCCCATGTATCCCAGGAATCCATCCTTTTTTTTTTTCCATGCTCACTGCTACTCAGAGGCCACTATCAGCTCTCACCTGGATTATTGCAAACAATGCTAATTGGTCTTACTCTTTCTAGTCTTTCCCCTACTCTAGTCCAACCATCCTCAAGCCAGCCACGGTGATATTTCTAAATTATCACTAAGTCAATCAGTAACCTGATTTGTTTACCTCTGCCTTAAAAATCTCCAAATGATTTCCCAAGGGATTTCAGATAAAGTAAGAACTCCTTGGCATAACTTATATAGCAAATCTGCAAAGTTCTTCCCCTATCTTTCCTCTCTTGCCTGACTTTCTGCATTGCCCCCTGTAATCTGGCTTTCCAGGAATTCTTACCACTTCTTCTAATGCACCACACTTCTCTGTTGTACATGCTTTCCTTTGCCTAAAAAGCTACTATCTGGCTACTGTGTACTTATCACTCACAAGTCGATTTGGATATCGTTTTCTATGGATGCTTTCCTGACGTCTCTAGGTTGGTATGGTGACTCTATTTTTTCCCTCATAGCACTTGTACTGGGGCTTCCCAGGTGGCTCAGCAAGTAAAGAATCTGCCTGCAATGCAGGAAATGTGGGTTTTATACCTGGATCAGGAAGATCCCCTAGAGAAGGGCATGGCAACCTATGCCAGTATTCTTGCTGGAAAAATCCCATGAGCAGAGGAGCTTGGTGAGCTATGGTTGATGGGATCACAAAAAGTTGGACACGACTGAAGTGACTGAGCATACACACACACACTCACAGCACTTATATCATAGCAAAGTGGAGAGTGAAAAAGTTGGCTTAAAGCTCAACATTCAGAAAACGAAGATCATGGCATCTGGTCCCATCACTTCATGGGAAATAGATGGGGAAACAGTGGAAACAGTGTCAGGCTTTATTTTTTTGGGCTCCAAAATCACTGCAAATGGTGACTGCAGCCATGAAATTAAAAGACGCTTACTCCTTGGAAGGAAAGTTATGACCAACCTAGATAGCATATTTAAAAGCAGAGACATTACTTTGCCAACAAAGGTTCATCTAGTCAAGGCTATGGTTTTTCCTGCGGTCATGTATGGATGTGAGAGTTGGACTGTGAAGAAGGCTGAGCGCCAAAGAATTGATGCTTTTGAACTGTGGTGTTGGAGAAGACTCTTGAGAGTCCCTTGGACTGCAAGGAGATCCAACCAGTCCATTCTGAAGGAGATCAGCCCTGGGATTTCTTTGGAAGGAATGATGCTAAAGCTGAAACTCCAGTACTTTGGCCACCTCATGCAAAGAGTTGACTCATTGGAAAAGACTCTGATGCTGGGAGGGATTGGAGGCAGGAGGAGAAGGGGACGACAGAGGATGAGATGGCTGGATGGCATCACTGACTCGATGGACATGAGTCTGAGTGAACTCCGGGAATTGGTGACGGACAGGGAGGCCTGGCGTGCTGCAATTCATGGGGTAGCAAAGAGTTGGACACGACTGAGCGACTGAACTTAACTTAGCTGAACTGATGATAGCATATTTCTCAGCATACAGTAGGTGCTTAATAATATCTTAAATGAATAAAATGTATTTTTGCCTCTTGGAGAGATCTCTTCCATAACCCATAAGAAATTCAATTTTGTGACTGGAAAATGTGACCCCACGTGAAAAGAAAATTGAATTCAACTTTCACTTTTAAACTTGAGGGATAACTCAATAGTTGTTGAGTAAATAAATGGATTAAGAGGTTGTGTACATTGTATTCAATGCCTGGCACAGTACAATAGGAATTATTCTTTATTTGAGATCAGAAGACCAGGTTGCGTCTCCAATCCTTTACTTACCATTTATGTGATTTGAACAAGTGTCATTATTATTTACCATCTCAATGTCATCATCTGAAAAAGACAGCTGTAACCCCAGCTTGTCACATAGATGTACTGAAGTGACATATTTATTTAAGCACAATGTGTAAGTGACCACATCAAGATGGCAATATAGGTCAATTCCTGTTTCATTGTAGGTCAGTCTGTTTCACAAGAAGATCCATAGACAAGACAGCGCTGTGAAAATCCTAGAAGTGGACGTAAATCTGAAGGACACTCTAGGTCACAGAGACAGAGAGGGACCACATCAGAAAGTAAGAGGAGTGGCTCCACTCAGACCACACTGCTCCTCCCCAGGCCAGCACGTTGCCACACCTAGTGGGTCCCTCTGGGCCTATGGCTTCTCCAGTGGGAAAAGGAGAACCCAAGGTGGACACTCAGCTCTCTCAGTATAGTGGGGCATCTCCCAGGTGGCCCACCTGTGTCTTGACTCATGATGGTCACAGGAGAATCTGCAGGGTTTAATTATCAGGGATCAGACAGAGTCAGAGAAGGGGGACAAGGCTGATAGTCATCAATCTTTAGAACTTGGTGGGTCATACACTTGCTTGAGCAAAACCTGAGCAGAAATCATGAGCAGTGACTCTGCTCATTTGCAGAACCAAGCTGATGACCCTTTCTGGCCAGTGAGTTCAGTTGGTAGTTCTGCCTGATTTGAGTTCCCAGTCAATGAGCTGTCTTGGCTGTGAAGCCCTCCTATGGCTTTGCCCTGACAAGAAAGCAAATATGCAGCCTTGTCCAACTGCTCAGCCTAGTCTCCAGTTCTACCCAACCAGGAAGCCTAGCCAGACAACCCAGGCAGCCATAGAGCCCACCCTACAGCTATGCTTGGGCAGAATCTATGCCAGAGACCCTACCCAACTGTTAAGTATAGTCTCTAATCCTGTACCACCAGGGACCCTGGACAGTGATCCTAGGCATCCTTGGAACTCAGCTTACAGTACTATAGAGAGGCAGAACTCAATCTACAGCCCTGCCCCACAGCATAGCTCAACCTATAATCCTGCTTGATTGTTCAACACAGACTGCATCCTTGCCTGTACTGGGAGCCCAGCCAGTGACGTGATCCAGTCCTAATGAGGGAGATTGTACAGCAACAGCAACACTGCCTGACTCCAGAGCAGAGTCTTTAGCCCTGGCCAGATGCAGTATATAGAGGACCCTCTTAATCAGTGATTCCAACCAGTCACCTTGTACAACAGTGGAGCATAGCCAGGCAGCCTTCCTGGTCATGAAGTCCTGCCTAGGTCCTGCCCAACTTTGAGGCATAGCGTGTGGTCTTGCCTGATTGCAGAGCACAGCCTATGGTCTTATCTGACTGCATTGCTCTGCCTGCAGCCCTGCCTGAACATAGAGTCCAGCCAGTGGCAATAGCCTCCTGGGAAGAACAGCCAGAGATGCTACCCAGCCAGGAGTGACTATGGAGCCCACTCTGCAGATTTGCTCAGCTGTAATCTTATAGCCCAAAGAACTAGCCAAAGAAGAATACACTAAGCTGAAAGCTAGCAGAAAGAAGGAACAGGTAAGAATTAGAGCAAAAATGAGTAAACTATAAAATAGGAAAACAGTGGAAGAGATTAACAAAACCGTAAGTCAAGTTTTTGAAAAATAAACAAGATGACAACTCTTACCTGGACTAACAAAAGAGAGAGAAAGACAGAGATACAAAGAGGACCCAATGGAACAGAATGAAGAACCCAGAAATAAACTCATGCCTCAACTAATGTCCCCTAATATTTGACAAGGGAGCCAAAATACTCAATGGTGAGAAAGTAGTCTCTTTAAAAAATGTGTCAGGGAAACTGGATTTTCACATGCAAAAGAATGAAGTTGGACCTGTATCTTACACCACTCATAAAAAATTAACTCAAAATAGATTAAAGACTTAAATGCAAGACCTGAAACCATAAAACTCCCAGAAGGTTGCAGAGACAAAAACATTCTTGACATTGGTGGTGGCAATGATTTTATGGATATGACAGCAGAAGCACAAGCAATAAAAGCAAAATAAACAAGTGAGATCACATCAAACTAAAAAGGCTCTGCATAGTGAAAGAAACATCATCAATCTACAGAATGGGAGAAAATATTTTCAAACCATCTATCTGATAAAGGGTTAATATCCAAAATATGTAAAGAACTCAATAACAAAACCATAAACTATCTGATTGAGAAAAAAATGGGCAAAATGCCTGAATAGATGTTTTGCAAAGAAGATATTCAAATGGCCAACCAGTAAACAAACACTGCTCAAGAAACTAAAAAATAGGGAAATGCAAATCAAAGCATAATGGTCAACTCTAGCATTAAGGACCTAGGTTCCTTCCACCTTTCGGCTCTGCCATCCTTGGTATGATGGTTCGTCCTCAGACTTGCTCTTCTCCTGATCAGAAGATGACTGAAAAGAAGGAGAGGTTTGTTTGTTTGCTTTCTTTCTTGGTATGTATCTTTTTAATCAGTGAGGAAAAGCTTTTGTAAGAAGGTCCCATCAACTCATCCTCATGGCTCAGTGGCCAAAACTGCATGACATGCCCGATCCTAAACCATTCACTGGCAAGGGGAATGCAACCAGCATGACTGGCTCACTCTAACCTTGACTCGCCCCGTGGAGGGAGAAAGACCCAATTCTGAAGTATATGGCCAGGTAGAGGATAGTGGAGCAAAATCGGGCCTGAGAGAAAGTAGGGAAAGGGGACAAATGATTGCAGAGTTGGCAATCGACAGCGTTTGCTACAGTAGGTGATAAACAACTATGATAGATGTTTGAGCAGGAGTTGGACATGATTAGCTCTTCATGTTAAAAAAAATCCTGTCATTAGTGTACAGTTTACTTTTGTAGACAGAACAAATGGGGTAATTCTATGAGAAGTCCAGCAACCAACCTATCTATCTATCTATACATATATGGAATTGGAGCTAAATGTTTCCTTGGGCCACGCTCTCTACCTTCAGGGATAAAGGGGAGCTGAGGGGTGGGGAGGTTCCAGGGGAGAGTAAAAGGTTTTCATTTGGGATTTGCCAGGAAGTCTTTCACGGTACTGTGACAAGCAGGCAACTTCTTCAAAATCCAAATCATGTGGTCCCCTCGGAAGGGTGCTGTCTCACAGAATCCCAGCTTGCTGGAGCTGCATGTGACCTTGAAGTCAACTAGCTCAAGACTTTTATTTTACAAATGAGGAAACTGGGACCCAGACAACAGAAGTGACTCGTTAAATTCCTGTTTGTACATGGCTGAGTGGCAACCAAACCAGACTTTCTTCACTCCCAGCCCTGTGCTGGTTATAATGGGTTCTCTGGGCCAGCTTTTTCGGGGGCCTATGTGTGCATTAAGGGGGTGCTGGAAAGGCTCTGTAGGCCCTCTCCCTATGTTTGTTATCCTTGACAATAACTCTATTGTTGGAATCGAAAAGCAAAGAAAACACACACACACACACACACAATGGGATTCACCTCCCATTTGGTAGAATATCTATGATAAAAAAAAAAAAAAGAGGTAAGTGCTGGGGAGAATGTAGAGAAAAGGGAACCCTTGTGCACTGTTGGTAGGAATATACATTGGTACAGCCACCATGGAGTTTCCTAAAAAAATGAAAAACTAGAACTTCCATATTATTCAGCAAACCCACTTCTGATATACATTCAAAGGAAGTGAACCCCATCTCAAAGAGATATCTGCACTTCCACACTCATTGCAGCATTATTCACAATAGCTGAGACATGAAACCCATCTAAGTGTTTGTCCATCCATGGATGAATGGATAAAGAAAATGTGGTATATACACACAACTGAATTTTACCTAACCATAAAAGGAAGGAAATTCTGCCAGTTACAAGTACCTGGATAAACCTTGAGGGCATTATACTAAGTGAAACAAGTCAGAGATTGAAACACAAAAGTGCACGATCATTTATGTTTGGATATTTATATGCGGAGGAGGAGAAGGGGGCAACAGAGAATGAGATGGTTGGATGGCATCACTGACTCAATGAACATGAGTTTGAGCAACTCCGAGAGATAGTGAAGCACAGGGAAGTCTGACGTGCTGCCATCGGTGGGGTTGCAAAGACTCGGACATGACTTAGTGACTGAACAATGATGATAGGATGACTAATTACTGGTATTGTAATGTACAGCATGGTGACTGCAGTTAACCATACTGTGTTGTATATATGAAAGCAGCCTAGAGAGTAGATCTTAAAAGTTCTCACCACACATACAAAAAATAGTAACTTTTTAGATGCTAGATATTAACTATCCCTATTCCAGTAATCATTTCATAATATATACATGTATTAAATAATTCTATTATGTATCTTTGACTTACACAATATTATACATCAGTTCTATCTCAATAAAGCTGGAAGATTTGTGCATTTGCAATTTGAACCATATGATATAATAACTATTAAAAATAAAAAAGTTCAAAAAATTCAGCATAATGTATAAATATCATTAATCATGATACAAAAATGAGGCACTGACACATTGAAGTGATGTGGTATAATAATTCCAGCAATCATTTTTTGAGTGCTTGCTGCCTTCAAAAACTTTACAAGTATCATTTTATTATCTTCTTGATGGTCCTGGTCTTGATAACATGCCTTCCTTTTGTTGTTGTTGTTTAGCCACTCAGTTGTGTCCACCTCTTTGTGACCCTATGAACTGTAGCCTACCAGGCTCCTCTGTCTGTGGGATTTTCCAGGCAAGAACACTGTAGTAGGTTGCCCTTTTCTTCCTCCAGGGGATTTTCCTGACCCAGGGATTGAACCTAAGTCTGCTGCACTGTAGGCAGACTCATTACCACTGGGCCACCGGGGAGGCCCATGTCTTCCCTTTAACACTGAGGTGATTGAGCCTCAGAGAGCTTAAGTAACTTGTCCAATGTCACACAACTGGCAAATGGCTGAACCAAGCTTCATATTCTGGAATAGTGGAAAGATGGTAGGGATTTGTCCCAGAAAACTTGGGTCCAAGTCTTGCTTCCTTTATTTACTAGTTCTATGTTATGGAGACACATCTCTTAAACCCTTGAGCCAGCTGTCAAAAAAGGATGTTTATCTTATAAAGCTGTCATGAGGATTATAAACACTTTTGCCACTCAGTGGTCTGTATACATTGTTTGTTCACTTCACCCCATATTGTTTTCCTAAAGCCCCAAAAAAGAACAATTGTCTCAGTGCCAATAACTTTGGTTCCCTCCATTTTTTTCACCCTTTTATTCTGTTTTGGAGAGAGCCAGAGACTCTATAGCACAGTATAAGAGCAGAGACTTGAACTATGAGAGACCAGGTTCAAATACTGGTCCTACCATTTACTGACTTGGAGAAATTCTTCAACCTCTTCCATCCTTACTTTCTTTAGCTCTCAAATGGGGCCAACAATGGGTCCTATGTAGTAGGATTATTTGTGAGGAATAGATGAGCTAATGCATGTAAGTTCTTAGCAATACCTAAGTAAGAAATAATCATAGCATATTATACATTATACACATTATAAAGCACTTTAACTGTAACTAAACCAATTTTATTCTCCAATTGCTCTTGACACTGATATTATTAGTTTCTGCTTTATGAATGAGGGAACCACTGCTCAGAGAATTTTAGTCGTTTTTCCAGAGTTATCCCATCAGGGCTCATTCACACCTAGAAATTCTTACTTTGAGAGCAGTGCTTCATCTATAGTAGCACAGTTCTGGAGAATCAAGGAGAATTTACAGGCTCACAGGGAAGATGGGAGGAATAAGTGAGGTTCACCTGCAGTCTCCAAGAAACAGCTAAGAGGTCAGAGCTACCGAAAAAGTTCAGTGAAGAGAGCAAGCTGGGGAATATTAGTTTCTTGAGAATGCTGAGGAAGTTATTGAACCGGGAGAGTTGAGAGTACAATAGTCCTATTAAATGACCTTTCCTCTCCTCTCACGTTTGTGTGCTATGACCCAGACACAGTTGAATGGTCCATGGGTAGCCATATGGTATTTTTCAGATACGTACTTGGCCATCAACCCTGCTCCATAAACCCCCATAACTGGGCAAGGTCAGACTAGAAATGGGGGAATTTCAAGGATTACTAAATGACCATTTGTACTTTATTCAAAGCCACTAAATCTAGCTTCACAGATGGATTTTCTAAGGCATTCTAAGGGGACATCTACTTCCTGAAATCTCAAAGTCTTTAAATAGTGCTTGATATCAACAATCAACAAAGTTGCGATCTTTTTATATAGGACAGCTCAGAGAGATTATGCTATTTTCTCAAGTTCTCACTAGTAAGTGGCAGCACCAGCATTTGACTTATGCCTGCAGATTCATCCTCTCCGTAGATGGAGAGGCAGGGCTCGACTCTAAATCCACTGGTGATGGCACTGAAAGCTTTCAGTGACAGCTCCTTAAGAGGTGGCAGGTACCAGCTTTAGGATCGGGTTTGAATCCTGACTCTCCACTTATTGGCTGGATCTTTGGGCAAATGAATGAGCCCTCCAAAGTTTCATCTGTGAAATAGTACCAGTTTCATAAGGTTATTTGAAGAAAGTGCACCTTATCTGACCTTACCACTTAGAATCCCATTCCCTAAGCCATCAAATTAACAGTCAGGATACAGACCAGGAAATCCAAGCTGTCTGACTTCAGAGTCCTTAGTCATCATGAGCATGAAGTGTGAGCAGGGCTGGGAAGAGATGGGCTGGAGAGAGAGGTTACAATGCACATGGCTTCTTAATCCATCAACGGTGAATATTTAGCGAGCTTTTGCTAAATGTCAAGCACTATCCCAAATACATGTAGTAACTTACTTCATCTTCACAATACTCCTATGATGTGGGAACTCTTGTTAACCCTGTTCCAGAGGTAAGGAACTGAAGCATGGGGTTGTTAAATGTCTTGCTCAGCATCGCACAGTAAGAGGAGTCAAGCAGTGTAGTTTAGGAGTCTACTAATTGCACTGTCCAACTATCCTCCATCACTAATAGGGATTGAAGCAGAGTTTCTTGACCTCTGCAGTACTGGCATGTTGAGTTAGGTAATTCTTCACTGTGGGGCTGCCCTGTAATTGTAGGATGTTAAGCAGCATCCCTGGCCTCCATCCACTAGATGTTGGTATCTCTATCCTCTTGCCAGTTGTGATGAGAAAATGTCTCCAGACATTGACTGTGTGTGTGTGTGTGGGGGGGGTGGGGGTGGGTGGGAGGTGGTGGTGATGACAAAATTAATTTGAAGCTTGGCTTAACCATTTGCCAGCTGTCTGACTTTGGGCAAGTTGCTCTCTGAGGTTCAATTATGTCATAAATTAAGATTAAAGGGAGACATATTTTAGCCAAGATGATCAGGAAGATAAAACAAAATGATGCCTGTAAAAGTCTTGAACATAGTAAACACTCAACAAATGGTAATTGGGATTATTATTCCATGTTGCCGTGGTTCATTTACACCTCACTTTGTATTAATATCATGATTGACACTTTACGAATCATGCTTACATATGTCATTTCAGTTAACTATGAGGCAAGCAGGGTTTATGATTCCCTTTTCAGACCGTGACATCGAGAACCACCCATCAGTGAAATGAAGCTCACCAACTAGATAAATCACTCCCCCTTTCTTGGGAAGGAGTGAGGGTGTTAAGAGGGTAGGAAAATATTCTTTTAAAATTCCTTCCTTTTGTAACTCAGAATGGAAATCCTCTCTTGTTTACAAAAATTTGAGCAGTATTTCTCACCACTCCTCTCCCATCCCAGCAACAACAGCAATGATAGATAACATTCACTGAGCCTTTACTATGTACCAGAAACTGTGATTAATTTTTTGTCTTGCCTTGTGTTATTTATTCCTTTCAAATGTCCTATAATTATCCTGGAAGTAGATTGATTTCAGAGGTGGCCCCAGTGGGTTTAGGCCCCATGATTTTTGTATGCTTGCCCCATACTCATGCCTTTGGGTAGCACCCTCCCACACCGATTCTGGGTTTGGTCATGTGTCTCTTCTCACGAATGGTCACTGATAGCCTGGGTGCAAGCAGAGACCTGGGAGGTGATGATGCCTCAGGACTTGCCTTTTCGCTCCTCTTGGAAACTTGAGCTGCTGTGTGAACAAGCCCAGGCCAGGCTGCTATGTGATGAGACATTCATAGATCAGTGGCTCCTGTTGTCCTACCTGACCACTCGCCAATTTCAAACAGTTGGCAGCTGACCCCAGATGCATTAGTGAGTACCTCTCAGACCAGAATTGTCCAGATGAATTTAACCCCAATTACCAACCTATAACCATGAGTTAAGAAGGTGTTTTTTTTTTTTTTTTAAAGAGCATTTATTTATTTGGCTGCCTTGGGTCTTTCTTGTAGCCCTTGGCATCTTTCACTGCAGTGCACAGACTCTCTAGTTGCCATGCTGTGGGCTCAGCGGTTGAAATGCATGGGCTTGGTTGTTCCATGGCATGTGGGATCTTAGTTACCCAACCAAGGATGGAACCCATGTCCCCTGCATTACAAGATGGATTCATTAACCACTGGACCACCAGAGAAGTCCCAAAATGGCTGTGTAGGTTTTTGTTTTTTTTTTTCAGCTGCTGTGTTTTGGTGTATTTTATTAATGATGCAAAAGAGGCCAACTGAAATGATTTCCTTTTGTAAACGAGGACACGTAGGCTCAAAGAGGCTGAAGAAGTTTCTGTGGTCACACAGCCCATAAGTAATAACATGGGGAAATGATCACTTCACTCCAGACTCTATGCAGCTCCAGCCTGGGCTGAGGAGAGGGATTTAGTGGGAGAAAGGTCAGGAAGTAAACCAGGCACAGAGGTCACAGCAGCTGGGCAAGGTTCAGCTGGAGTTGAGGTTCAGCTGGTGAGGGGGTGTTCCAGTCTATCCTGTTCATCTCCTGCTCTTTCTCTTAGTTATTGGGATGAAACCTTGAACGAGAGAGGCTTGCAATGTTGCCTTCACAGGTAGCAAGGGACACATCCGAGGTCATTATTCCTCAGGAAGAAAGACTTTGCAGACCTGCCAGAGGCCATGGAATTCACTGGTCTTACTTTACTGCTGAAACTTTGTCCTCTGACACCATCTCTTAATTTTCACATTTCTCAACATAATAGCTATCCTAACCTTCTCACTTTCCAAACAATAGAAACGTTCTCACTTCCATTTTGGGGGTACTTTAGGAGATGGTAAGTCTACCCCAGTCCTGGTTTTTCCCGTGTTCTCCCACCTTTAGAAAAGAATGGATGTCCTGATAATCTTTAGCATACATACATTTGATCAGGCCTTAGTGGGTGTGGTCATTCTGAAACCACACTGCTTCTCAGATGTGACTTGAACCCAGGGGCACCTCAGACTGGGACTTGAACCCATAATCCCTGACTTAGCAAGGGACTCAAGCCTGCTGGCTTTTAACTGAAACTGTTCACCTGGTGTCAAGATTTACTGAAGCTCAGGTTCTTAGACTGGACACAAAGATTTCATTGTGAGACAGTGTTAGGCAGTGAGTGAGTTTATTAGCATAGGATACTTGTTCCACAGTCCCAGGAACAAAGTGGGCTACACTTTCATAATCAAAGAAGAAGTGGAGAGGGGGAGAAGACCACCTTTCCCCCTCATTTTTGGGCAGTTGTCTAGGCTTACATCATTAATTCCTCCTTTGACTCTGAATGGTCTAACCAGGACCGTCACAGCACTGTTTAAATCATGCGTATATAAGCAGGGTGATAACAGTAAAGTATGGTAATTCATCTCAGGTTTTGGTATAATGCCCTCTTTCACCTGGTTTCTTTCCTCTTTTACCTATATTCCTACCTTGGCTATGTGTAGAAATGGTACTCTTCAAGGACCCTTAACCCCTTGATTTCATGTGATGAGATTCAGGCCCCATTTCTATTGCCTTGTATTTTATAACTATGAGAGTTTGTGGCTTGAGTGTGCCTGGTGGTTGAATGTTCCTGGTCTTCTTCAAGGGAGTGTTGATGGTTGCTAGGTTACTGGATTCTTCTTTTCTTGAGTGGTCATCAGCTCACAACAATCTCCCAAACTCCCTTAAAGTGCCCTTTCTGTCTTTAATCTCCTAGTGGAATTTCTGGTGTTATTATTATTTTTTTATTTTAAAAAATATTTATTTATTTATTTGGTTTCATTTTTGGCTGGACTGGGTCTTGGTCGCTGTGAGTAGGCTTTCTCTAGTTGTGGCCAGTGGGGGCTACTCTTCTTTGCACGTCCCCACTTCTCCTTGCGGTGCTTCTCTTAACTGCAGACACAAGCTCAGGTGCGTGGGCTTCAGTGGTTGCAGCACGTAGGCTCAGTAGTTGTGGCTCGAGGGCTCTAGAGGGCAGCTCAGTAGTTGTGGCTCGCGGGCTCTAGACGGCAGCTCAGTAGTTGTGGCACGTGGGCTTAGTTGCTCTGTGGCGTGTGGAATCTTCCCAGACCAGGGATTGAATCCATGTCCCCTCCACTGGCAGGAGGATTCTTAGCCACTGCATCAACAGGGAAGTCCTCCTGGTGGAATTTCTAAACGACTTAATTATCCTAATCTATCCTTATCAGTTCTAAGATATGGTGCACACGGTGGCATTTTCTCTTATCTCTCTTCCGTAATGAAGACTAGGGGTCCAACTTACATAGGATGACATCCAGGCATTTCTTTCTCTGTTCAGAGTAAGTGCTCAATAAATGTTCAGTTCAGTTCAGTTCAGTCGCTCAGTCGTGTCCAACTCTTTGTGACCCCATGAATCTCAGCAGGCCAGGCCTTCCTGTCCGTCACCAATTCCCGGAGTTCACTCAGACTCACGTCCATCGAGTCAGTGATGCCATCCAGCCATCTCATCCTCTGTCGTCCCCTTCTCCTCCTGCCCCCAATCCCTCCCAGCATCAGAGTCTTTTCCAATGATAAATGTTAGATGTGTTCATTTTCTCCTGTATTTGCATATTCTTGATGGAAAAGTCCAAGATTTTAGGTTAGAACTTAACCGTAAGATGGAGACATCTTAGGAGTCATCTCATTTTGGTATCATTTCAGGATCCCACTCCCAGAAGGTTGGCTCATTTTTTTGTATTTAGTACCGAGCTTCAATTTTAACTCAGTCTACTACATTGCAATGTAATTCTTCATATGCCTCTTTCTCTTCCAGACTGTTAAGTTCCCTGAGGCTTAAAAATGGTATCTTTTTTTGCCTCTGTATTCCTATTATCTAACCCAGGATCTAGACAGTATAACATAAATAGAGAAGAAATATTTCTTACCATGAGGAAGTCTATGTTCAAACCAGCCCCTCTCCTTCCTAGTTGCACAGCCTCGAGAAGGTAGCTTTTCGGAGACTTAATTTTCTCAACTAGAAAATGAAGATAATCACGCTTATCTGACAGGGCTATTGTGAGAATGAAATGAAATAAAATATATCAAAGTCCCTAGGGCTTTTGGTAAATATTGAAGGAACATTATATTCCTTCTTTTCACAACAACCCATCTGTGAATGGGTGGGGGAGGGAGGACAATGCAGTATGGAAGCTACCAGATCATTGGGCTGGTTCTTCTGCAATTTTACCCCAGATTTGCCTCATTTATGCCCATCCAGCTCTCCAATAAAGGACTCTAGGGCCTGGTTTTCTCTCTTCGTTGTGTCGAGCACCAGCCTTCCCCAGGTGGTGTCTCTGCGATTAATGGCTACAGAATCACCAGGGCTGGAGCAGGCTGGTTTTTCTTGGATTCTTTTCTGAGTTTGTAATCTTAGCTGTCATCCCCTTGGCTGCAAAGATTATTAAGCATTCCACAAGGAAAGCGTTCTCTTTACAATGGCTCTGAAGCAGCCATGATTGAGGAAAGCCACTTATCCTGCATTGCACTCCTGCCCCTTGCCTGATACCTAGCCAAGAGTCATCCATGACCTTGGCAAAGAGAAGGTAGCTTGCCTCGTTCCAAGCTCAATTATCAGGAGATAACCTCTGCAAGTTGGTTAAATAGGATTTCTCTTTCCTATTTTTCCCCCTTTATTTTCGTTCTTTTTTTTTTTTTTTTTAAGCTCAGCAGAAAAAGGCTTTGCTGGATACAGCAAGGACAAATATGTGCTGTGATAAAGGAGACTTTCCAGTTTTGTTGGGGAGAGAGATGGCGTATCAAGCCGTACATGTACACACTCTGCCTCTTCAGAGAGAACTTCAGAAGCCTTGCCTTGGAGATGTGCTCAGAGGCTGTGTGGCCTGTTAGTGTATAATACAACATTTGCTTTTATCCTTATAAATATTTTAAATCTTCTTTCACTCTGGATTCCTTGTTTCAAAGCCAGATTTCTTTCACTTTGTTACTAGAATTGCACCTTCTCCCCGACATCCAAGCAATCTTCCTTATTCTGCCCCAGGCTTGCATTAAGATTAGTAATGTAAGTCCTCCTCTCTCTGCCTTTCACAGGCTCTCTCAATTGGACAGCTCACTGTTTGTGCTTTTAGGAAATTCTT
This sequence comes from Bison bison bison, assembly GCF_000754665.1. NCBI lineage: Eukaryota > Metazoa > Chordata > Mammalia > Artiodactyla > Bovidae > Bison > Bison bison. The sequence continues at coordinate 7,828,507 of NW_011494644.1, forward strand.
CTATCTTAGTATATGTTTTAGTTCTCCTCCTCCTGTAATGCTCAGGTCTCAAGCTTCCTTTTTTTTTTTAATTTGAAAACAATGTTTTATTTTTCTTCTCCTCCTGTCACACTTTCTTAGAAATGTTAATTCAACAAACATCGATGTCTTCTCCATATCAATCCCTGTGCTAAGAGATGATGCATTTGTGGGAAGCTCTTTCCAGGAAGAATTCAGAATCATGCAAATACAGTGTCCTAAAGTGAGAGTCGTTCAGTTGTGTCTGCCTCTTTGCAACCTCATGGGCTATACAGTCCATGGAATTCTCCAGGCCAGAATACTGGAGTGGGTCAGCCTTTCCCTTTTCCAGGGGATCTTCCCAACTCAGGGATCAAACCCAGGTCTCCTGCATTGCAGGCGGCTTCTTTACCAGCTGAGCCACCAGATAAGCCCAGAGTGTCCTAAAAGATTGTCAATATCTATCTATCGATTATCTGTATATCTGTCCATCTATCTGTATCTATAGATATATATGTATGTATATCTCTATACAGATCTATCATCTATCTGTTTAAATAGAAATATAGATACACATATATTTACAGACATGTAAATAGATAAGGTATACTGTGCAAAGCAGCATAGAGAAATATTTAACAGCAACTTGCTCAAGACTTGGAGTGCAAAGGATCATGAAAGACTTCTCTTTTGAGCTTTGTATTGATGTAAGAATAGGCAATAGGTGTTATTCAACTGGATCTCTAGGGGAAAGACACTGAGCAGAACAGATAACATATAAAAAGCTGTAGAAACTGGTAAGAATGGAGCCTGTAATGTGGGAAGAGGAGGAAAATGTGGTGTGGCTGAAGACTAGGATTTGTCAGTGCAGATGATGGCAAACCAGGCTGGAAAGATAACCAGGATCATGTTAGTTCTTCTCCCCTTGGAATAAAGAATTGAGCTTGGGCTTTCCCTGTGAATGATGTGAGACTCCTGAAGGTTTTCAAGCAAATGGGTAACTTGTTCATGTCAGGAAATTATTGTAAGTGGCAGTGAAGAAGAGACTAGTCCAATAAGAAAATGAGGCAGGATATTTCTTAATCTTAAAATTCACCAAATCCTAACCAAAATTTCTGATAAGTACTTGGGAATAGGTTAGTAAAAAAATCGATCAAATCATGTCCCAGAAATCCAAAAATTAAATGCATCAAAACTTCACACCAAAGGTCAACAACACTCACGTACCACATGAGGACAGAAAGAAGTACGTGGTTTGAATATCAAGATTATAAGCTTTTGTTCAAGAAAGGTTTGTGTCGACATTTTGATTTCATAGCTCCTGGCATTGTGGTCCTGCTGTTATTTACATTTAAGTTAGTCTGATTCATGTTATAATTACATCACAGTGGTCCTTAATTAGAGAAAAAACTTTTAATTCTGTGTTTTCCAAAGTCTTGTTTTGAAATCCAGTAAATGTTGTTCGGTGTCAAATTCTGTCAGCCAATATTTAGGATGTTATGGTAAAGTTTTCAGTTCTCCCAGGAAGAGATGCTTAGGCCCTCCTCTGTGTACTCATAGCATTTTAGGCATGAGTAAGTTACAGAATTTACCATCAGGCATTGTGATTAAATCTTGCAGAAGCAGTACAGTGGGGTGATAAGGAGCACAGGTCTAGGACCAGAAAGTCTGACTTTGAATCCCAGCTGTCATTTATTAGTTGTGTAAACTTGAGAAAGTTAGTTAACCTTTGTCTCAGCTTCCTTGTCTGAAAAATGAGAATAACATTATGCAACTTATAGGGTTGTTATGAGGAGAACAGGAGGTAATATATGTAATGTCCTTAAAGTAGAAATGAATACGGGACTTCCCTGGTGACGCAGTGGATAAGAATACAGCTACCAATGCAGGGGCATAGGTTTGATCCCTGGTCTGGGAGGATCTCACATGCCTCGGAGCAACTAAGCCCGTGGGCCACAACTACTGAGCCCGTGCGCCTAGAGCCCATGCGCTGCAGGAAGAGAGGCCACTGCAGTGAGAAGCTCATGTACCGTAAATAGTAGCCCTGCTCTCTGAAACTAGAGAAAGCCTGCACAAAAGCTACTAAGACCTAGTGCAGCCAAAAATAAATTAAAAAAAAAAAAAAGAAGTGAATGTGTACTGTGCTGTGCTTAGTCGCTCAGTCGTGTCTGACTTTTTGTGACCCCACGGACTGTAGCCTGCCAGGCTCCTCTGCCCATGAGGATGCTCCAGGCAAGAATACTGGAGTGGGTTGCCATACCCTCCTCCAGAGTATCTTCCTAACCCAGGTCTCCCGCATTGCAGGCAGATTCTTTACCATCTGAGCCACCAGGGAAGCCCGAATGCATCGTAAGTACTCATAAAAGTTGTCATTATTCAGTAGTGGATAGACCTTGAGGGTGTTATGTTAAGTGAAGTAAGTCAAATAGAGAAAGACAAATACCATACGATCTCACTTATATGTGGAATCGTAAAGCAAAACAAATCACGAACCCTGAACTTACATATACAGCAAACAGATAGGTGGGTGCCAGAGACAGGGAATCAAGGGTGAAAAAAAATGGATGAAGGTGGTCAAAAGGTATAAATGTCAAGTAATAAGATAGGTGAGTACTAGGGATGTGATGTATGACATGAAGCATTTAGCTAACACTTCTGCAAAAGATATGGGAAAGTTGTTAGAAAAATACTGAGTTTTGGGCAATGATTTTTTTTTTTAATTTATTTTTAAATGGAGGCTACTTACTTTACCATGTTGTGTTGGTTTCTGCCATACCACAATATGAACCAGCCAGCAATGATGATTTTTAAATGCACTGTTCACCTGATAAATAAATATAAGGGTCTAAAAGAGAAATAAAAAAGAGTACTAAGAGTTATTAACAGAATGATTAAAAAATTTTTTTTTCCATTTTCCTTTCATCTTTTTTTGTTTTTTCATCTCCCAAACTCCTTTTATTGGAAAACTACTGGACAATGTCCTTTACCAAAAAATGTGGTTTTTGAATAAAATAAATATATTTCATGGGGTCCAAGATTCAGAAGATCCAACACAAGGCAGAATCAGAAGGAATCCTGAGGGTGACAGTAATGGGGACTCGGGCCAAGAGAGCATGGGACCCGCATTGTTAGAGAAGTCTTCAGGAGTGATTTCTTTGAGAACACTTAACACAACACCAGTGTACCAGAAGATTTTGAAAAGAGATTTACAAAATTGGAGAAATGTTTGGATTTGAATGCGGGAGACCTGGGTTCGATCCCTGGGTCGGGAAGATCCCCTGGAGAAGGAAATGGCACCCCCACTCCAGTACTCTTGCCTGGAGAATCCCATGGATGGAGGAGACTGGTGGGCTACAGTCCATGGGGTCGCAAAGAGTCGGACACAACTGAGCAACTTCACTCACTCACTTCACTTAAATAGAAAATTAAACCAATAAAAACACACCAGAAAATCATTTTACTCCAGGGAAAACAAAATGCACTAGAAAAGACAAAGTAAACACAGTACACTGTTTGGTTTACCTGTGAACAGACATCACGTTGTTGCTTAGCTGCTAAGTCATGTCCAACTCTTCTGCAACCCCATGGACTGCAGCCCACCAGGCTCCTCTGTCCCTGGGATTTCTCAGGCAAGAATACTGGAGTGGGTTGCCATTTCCTTTCCATTCCTTTCCTCTTTCTTTTCATTGTATCTCTATGAGAAGGTGGGTGTTAGCTGAACTTATTGTGGTTAATAATTTTACAATACAGGTAAATCAAACCATCATGCTCTATGCTTTGAACTTATACAGTGATGTAAGTCAATCATTTTCAATAAACATGGGGAAAAAAGAAAATTGGCTTTATTTCTCGAATTCTCTGACTCCTCTAGTATTTCTTAATCTTACCATGTCATAAGAAACATGGAAAATGATCTGATTTTTACAGTAGATGGGGATAAATGGTTGAGGCTGCTTGTGTTTAAGATGACCCAGCTGAAAGGCTTATACCCACCTCAAGACCTTCCTAGCTGCCCTGATGGTTAAGGGGATTAAACTTCAGAATACCTATAACCCTTGGTGGGAAATCCTGACATGACAAATACGAATCAGGGATGGAGATTATGGTTCTTCTTCCTATCCCATGTGTCCTGAACAATTTTTGTCATAGTGCAGGTTCTTAAATAAGTATTTGTTTCAAAAAATGAATGACTGCATGGAAGGCAGGGAGACCCTTCCTCTCTTTGCCCACTTAAGATAATGTGTTCTGAAAAAATAGTGTTCACTACCTGTATATTTGTTATTTTCAGTCCACATAATACATTTGACATTCCAAAATGGAAGTGAATTCTGTAAAATCACTTTAGGGGAAGGGACAAAAAAAGCCTCTTGAAAGATGAGCTGTCATAGACTACTTGGGGAGGTTGGCTGAGCTTCAACTTGAACCACCAGGAAATACTTGGTCATTCAGAGGCTCAGAATGAGTCCTGCTGGGCAAAAATGCTTATTTCTTAATAAGTGGACTATTAGTGGCACATACTTTAAAATAAAGAGAGAGAAGTTATTCTGTTCAGTGGCAGCAAGAAGCCAAGAACAGATCAAGAAGTTCCTGGAATGAAAGTCTGTATATGATTCATGTGCCTAGAAATAAGAATGGGTCCCATATTGAAGTATGGATAAGAAACTAAATTCCACTCACTGGTGAACAGGGTTTTTAAATGGTTTCTTGTGAGATCTGTGGTTCAAGATGGCTCAAATAATTGAAATGGCCAAAAGAATATTTAAAATATAAGGGAAAAATCACTATCAGTGACAGGAATTAGTTATCCAGTCGTGTCCAACTCTTTGCGATCCTATGGACTGTAGCCCTCCAGGCTCCTCTGTTCATGGATTCCTCCAGGCAAGAATACTGGAATGGGCTGAACTTATTTTTTTCAGTATTTAAAACTTTTATGTATTTTAATCTTATAGAAAAATGGCAAGAATAGTTTAAAAATGCCTGTACTCCTTATTCAGGTTCACTTCTACCTTTGAAAAGCAAAGATCACTTATCTTGAACTGTAAATAATTAACTTTTGTGTCCAAAGTGTATTTGTCCATCTTTTGCCCAGAACTTTGCTTTCAGGTTCTGCAGTTGGTGGTGAAGAGTGGAAACACACAAGGCTTAATGCCTCCCTTTGTAAAATTGCAGAAGAAGCTAGCTGGGGAGAACTCAGGTGAGCAAGCTGCTGAGACAGACAGAAACCTTGGCACATAATTTTTCTTTGTGAGTAGAGAAGGCTGGTTGGAAAGGAGCACTGACTGAACCTCCTAAATTGCCAGGGAGTAGAGTTTCCATGAAGCATCACATTTCACTGGCCAGAAGGGTCTGCTCCAGCTGCCAGGCCACAGTTGTCAATCTAAATGTGCTTCTAGAAATGAGGCCAGAACCCACATTAATGAAACTTGATTGCCTTTGAATGATTGTTGGATTAATTAGCAGCTTTGCCAGTAGCCCACATGTGCAGGGTCAGTAACAATTTAGAGTAAGTCACATTTAAGTAATTTCATTCAATTCAGCCAGCATTTACTGCACCCAAGCACTGGGCTCTGGGCAGGTGCCGTGCAAGTGGAGGGACTGAGTGAAGTGAAAGTCGCTCAGTCGTGTCTGACTCTTTGCAACCCCATGGACTATACAGTCCATGGAATTCTCCAGGCCAGAATACTGGAGTGGGTAGCCTTTCCCTTCTCCAGGGGATCTTCCTAACTCAGGGATCGAACCCAGGTCTCCCACATTGCAGGCAGCTTCTTTACCAGCTGAGCCACAAGAGAAGCCCAGAGGGACTGAAGTGGACACCAAATCTGAGGGGTTTTAGTTCTATCTCTGCCATCCTATTCTGGGTAAGGAGAAAGGAGTCAAGGCTTGCCACAGAAAAGGCTTGGGAAAGCCAACCATCACCATGGTTGGTTTACTAATTCCAAAGGAAGAAAAATGAATTTCACACCAACTCTAGGTATAATTAATATCCACAAGTCAGTCAGTATCCTTTTTATTGCAATTGACAGGAACCCAATGCTAATTAGCTAAAAAATATCAGATACGAAGACAAAAACAACGAACAAAAAAGGAAAATGTGATGCTGTAATTTACAGCATTATTCAAAGGGTTACAGCCTCAGGAATGGCTGGATCTAGGTGCTCAACGATGACCTTTGGCTCTGTTTTCTCCTATAAACTGTTGTGTGTGTGTGTTCAGTCACCAAGTCATGTCAGACTCTTTTGCGATCCCAAGATCACAAAAGCCTGTTGTAGCCCAACAGTCTCCTGTGTCCTTGGAATTTCCCAGGCAAGAATACTGGAGTGGTTGCATTTCCTACTCCAGGGGATCTTCCTGACCCAGAGATTGAACTTGTATCTCTTTCGTCTCCTGCATTGGCAGGTAGATTCTCCAAGGCATAGGACTAACACAGGAAGTAATCTGAGGAAGCACAAGTGAGGCCATGGGGAAGGTGAAAAGGTAATAAAGGGGGCAACAGGTGAGCAGGTGACCACTGTGGGCAAGTTGTGTTGGCATTTTTGTAGAGACCGTGTGGGGTATGCTCAGGATCATACCACCAGAGGTGGGGACATAGGGTGTTTATCTACTGTTTTCCAATCTTCATTGGCAGAAGACTGCATCAGCTCTCTCACACTCCAGGTTTGCCGAGATGGGTCCTGGGGTACCAGCAAAAACCTTCAGATGGAGAAGAAAGATTCAGATGGAGAAGAAATATTCAGACGGAGAAGAAGAAAGATTCAGACGCTTGAGATGGGAGACAACCCATCACAGCTGTAGGTAACACCAGTGGGCCAAGGGAATATGATGCAGGCATCGGCAGCATCTGCTGCACTCATGGTGGGCAAAAAAACAAAACAAAACAAAACTGGGGCCACTAGTGGCTTACACTATCTCTAAGAATAGCAATCCCAGAGACCATTTCTTCTCAAGAATTTCAACTGAAGTGTTGGGAGTACTTCTGATTGGCTGAACTCACGCCACATGACCATTACTGGGCCAATCATTGTGTCTAGAATGGCGTGTTCTATCACACTGGGGTGTATGATCCGGCCACCACTCCAAATCTCCTCTACTGAAAATGAGGCAAGGATGACTCCCTGAAAGAGGCAACTAGCAGATGAAAATCCTGGGACTACCAGCGGATATGGTCTTGAGGCTGAGAAGATGGAGGGAGATTCAAGATGGCAGTAATTTCAGCATCTCGTCAAGGGGGGCATGCAAGCTGGTGTGTAGAGACCTCAGTACTACATGGATTCTCAAGGAGCTAAGTTCCCTGCAAAGCACACTGGCTACAATTACCAGATGTTACTTCCTGATGGGGAAGCAGCACTTTGCCACCTCCATGCTGAGCTTTCATTAGCTGAGCCTTCATTGTTTGGGTCCTCATTGGCCCAGGGGCACGGGGAGATGCAAATGGCCTCTTCTCATTTCAAGACTCTACTCCTTCACTGCCAGTCTAGAGAAGGGCTGGCCATCTTGGGGACGCCATTCTCCAACTGCTTTCCACTCTCGTCTTCAGCCACAGGCACAGGACATGTTTGTGTTGGTTTGGGAAGTGGCCTCTGCCCCAGTGCCCTGTGGTGGGGAAACGGGAGACGTGTACAATTAACAATTAACGCCTTTATCTCTACTCACATGTAAGAGACATAATTAGCTGGCTCCATCTGTTACTGATACCTGCTGGAATCAGCCACTCACACCTCAGCCAGATATTACAGTGAGTGGGAGGGCTTGCAAAGGAAACATTTCAAAAATAACTCCCGTTTTGTTGTTTCAGCCGGCCTGCCCCCCACCCCCGCACCGCCTCCCCCCGCCCCGGCCCCTGGAATCTGTCTCCAACTTTGCTTCCCTCAGGTGTATCTAGTTCGCTGTCAGTTGGCAAGGAAATGTGCCAGTGAACAAATATGGAAGCTGATGGTGTGTGTGATTTTCCCTGGAGCTGAGAACTTCAATTAATTTATTCTAAATAAAAATTTATTTTTATCTACTTATTTGACTGTGCTGGGTCTTAGTTGTGGCACGTGGAATCTTCACTAGTTCTCTAAGAAGAAATTGAACCTGGGTCCTCTTTTATGGGAGTGCGGAGTCTTAGCCACTGGACTACCAGGGACTATGCACAGATGCTAAGTCGTGTCCGACTCCTGCAACCCCATGGACTGTAGCCTGCCAGGCTCCTCTGTACATGGAATTCCCAAGGCCAGAATACGGGAGTGGGTAGCCATTTCCTTCTCCAGGGGATCCTCCCTACCTAGGGATCGAACCTGGGTCTCCTGCATTGCAGGCGGATTCTTTACCGTCTGAGCTACCAGGGAAGTCCCTGAGAACTTCAATTTAAAGAGACAAGACTTAGTGTGTTATATGGCAGTAGTAGGGTGCTGTCCCAACTGGGGCCACAACTCAATACAGGGGCTGGGCTCAGATACTGAGATGGGAAATATTATCAGAGGGAAAAATCTAAATTTAGAAGGACCAACTGGAGCCTCCTTGGCTGCTAGAGAAAGTGATTGACCCAAGGTCATTCAGCTAGCAAGGAGGTGAGCTGGGACTTGGGTCTAACCCCAAAGCCCATGTTCTGAATCGTGATGTGTCACTGCTGTTGGAAAAAGTTTTGCAGATTAGGGTCTCATGGAAATTGAGAAAGCCCAGGTCCACTTTTATTTTTTGCGGTGAAAACAGTTATGCAAAAAATGAAGCATTTAAAGAGAAATATTTCCATCTACATAATTAATGGTTTTAATGTAAAAATGTGCAATGCAATATCATTGGATTATTCACAAGATAATTACAAGGTTCATAAAATATTAATTCATAGTACACTATAAGAGCAGAGCTTGAGTGAGGAACATACATTAGACAGAGTCTCAACAGGAAAATGACATACCCAGATTATGGGTTTAAGATTATTCAAGGAGAGTTTAGTTACAAAGGAATGAGTTATAGATGTGTAGGTTAGTGTAGGGCTTCCCAGGTGGTGCTAGTGGTAAAGAACCCACCTGCCAATGCAACATGAGACTAGGGTTTAATCCCTGGGGCAGGAATATCCCCTAGAGGAGGGCATGGCAATGCATTCCAGTATTCTTCCTGGAAAATGCCATAGATAGAGGAGCCTGGTGGGCTATAGCATAGTATTGCAAAGAGTGACAGGACTCTTTGGGACAATTCACATGACTGAATTGACTTTGCACACATGCATGAATGTAGGGGAACCATGAAAGACAGTGCTGCCATCTGGGCTAGTTTCAGCTGACTTTCCGTCTCTAGCATCTAGCAAGTGGAAGGAGGCAGAGCTTTGGAGAGCAAGTCACTGTGGCTGTAATGCTGACCTGTCAGTACAATAGCTGGCCTAGAGTGACCTCTAAGGGCACCCAGGTGATAAATGATATGACCTCACTGTCCATCCTCATCATTTTTTGCTTCTTAAACATTGGAGTATGGGTGATGAATTAATCATATACATATGTATTTATTATTTATTTGGCTATTTGCTGCAATGCATGAACTCTCTAGTTGTGGTGCATGGGTTTAATTGCTCCATGGCATGTGGGATCTTAGCTTCCTAATAAGGGATTGAACCCTTGTCCCC
>NW_011494644.1:7838201-7838694 GCF_000754665.1 Bison bison bison
GTATGGGGAGGGGGGAGGGAGGAGGGTTCAGGATGGGGAGCACGTGTATACCTGAAATTTAAAAAAAAAAAAATTAAAAAAAAAATTAATAATTTTGTAGCTCAAAAAAAAAAATATTCCATACTTCAGTACTTTTCACCTAAGTCAAAAAAAAAAAATAAAGAGAAATATTTCCATCTACATAATTAATGGTTTTAATGTAAAAATGTGCAATGCAATATCATTGGATTATTCACAAGATAATTACAAGGTTCATAAAATATTAATTCATAGTACACTATAAGAGCAGAGCTTGAGTGAGGAACATACATTAGACAGAGTCTCAACAGGAAAATGACATACCCAGATTATGGGTTTAAGATTATTCAAGGAGAGTTTAGTTACAAAGGAATGAGTTATAGATGTGTAGGTTAGTGTAGGGCTTCCCAGGTGGTGCTAGTGGTAAAGAACCCACCTGCCAATGCAACATGAGACTAGGGTTTAATCCCTGGGG
>NW_011494644.1:7838794-7855927 GCF_000754665.1 Bison bison bison
TGCTCCATGGCATGTGGGATCTTAGCTTCCTAATGAGGGATTGAACCCTTGTCCCCTGCATTGCAAGGTGGATTCTCAACCACTGGGCCACCAGGAAAATCTCCATCCTCTTTCTGACTTCTTTCCAGGACTCTTCATTGGCAGAACTCACTTCTAATGCTGAGATTACGGTAAGGAAAGTGAGGCATCAAGGGGTCAACATTTGAGACTGCGCTCACTCACAGGGTTGTGAAAATGCAGGGGTGGGCTTGGAGCACTTACAGCCCTGATAGCATGGGCTTCCTTAAATTTTGTACCCTCAGCTCCTCACTCCCCTCATCCTAGTCCCAGCCTTGGGCAGGAGTATGTGTAATGAGGTCTATACAGCTTAGCCTTTTGTAGTCAAGATGAGAGGGAAAAGGGAAAATAAGATCTACAGGAGCACATGGAAGAAATCCAGCACAGAAAACAACTTTAAAATTCAAAAATAAACATTTGCACTCTATCAGTTCCCTGTAGGACTTCCCTAGTGGCTCAGACAGTAAAGCATCTGCCTACAATGTGGGAGACCTGGGTTCAATCCCTGGGTCGGGAAGATCCCCTGGAGAAGGAAATAGCAACCCACTCCAGTACTCTTGCCTGGAAAATGCCATGGACGGAGGAACCTGGTAGGCTGCAGTCCATGGGGTCGCAGAGTTGGACACGGCTGAGCGACTTCACTTACTTACTTAGTTCCCTGTAAAAAAGTTGGAGAAGGCTCTTTACAGTCCCTTGGACTGCAAGGAGATCCAACCAGTCCATTCTAAAGGAGATCAGTCCTGGGTGTTCTTTGGAAGGAATGGTGCTAAAGCTGAAACTCCAGTACTTTGGTCACCTCATTTGAAGAGTTGACTCATTGGCAAAGACTCTGATGCTGGGAGGGATTGGGGGCAGGAGGAAAAGGGGACAACAGAGGATGAGATGGCTGGATGGCATCACTGACTCGATGGACGTGAGTCTGAGTGAACTCCGGGAACTGGTGATGGACAGGGAGGCCTGGCATGCTGCAATTCATGGGGTCGCAGAGTCGGACACGACTGAGTGACTGAACTGAACAGAACTGAAAAAGTTAATATACAAGAGAGCTGGGAGACCAGAAGGGGGAGCTCTCACATCCTGTGCCAATAGTGGAGCCCAACAGGAAGAAGACTCTTCTTCCCTTTCAAGGACTCAGCCAATAAAAAGCTATGAATTTTTTATTTACTACAGCGTTCCCAACTTCCTTTTCCCCTCTATAAAAGAGTCCTTCCCTTGCTGTGTGGCGTCTTGCATGTGGCTCACCAGAGTGGCAGATTCTAGACTGCAGTTCTCTGCTAATCTCAAACCCACTGGTGAAGAAATATCTGGCATTCTATTTGCTTTAGGTCAATGTTGCCTATTTCTGAGTCTTCGTCTATTTACCTCACTTTGAGAGAAAGTCAAAAGTCTAAATATGAGACAATTTATGCCTCCCCCCTTAGGAGATTGGGATTACCATATATACACTACTACATATAAAAGAAGTAACTGATAAAAACCTGCTGTATAGCACAGGGAGCTCTACTCAATACTCTGTAGCAGCTTATATGAGAAAAGGATTAAAAACAAAACAAAAAACAAAGAGTGGATGTATGCAGATGTATAACTGATTCAATTTGCTGTATAGCTGAATCTAACACAACATTGTAAATCAACTATACACCAATAAACATTTAAAAAACTATGAGACATTCATGGCACCTCATTTTCTACTTGAGCTTTGATGGACTCGCAGTTACCTGTGGTTAGTGGAAAGTACGCTGTTTCCCTTTAGATACACAAGCTTTAGAGGTCAAAGTGAGTCACTGTGGAGCACCCCCGTCTCTCTTGTATTGTCTCCATGAAAGCCTTTGCTGTTCCCCATTTTTTGTAGCTCTCAGAGCATAGTCATCATCTTTCAACCCAGTTCTTTCACTTTGCCACTGAGCTATTTTGGACAACTATCCCTACCTTCAGATAGTAACTGGGGCAAGAACCTTAATTCTCCTGATGAACTTCTCTCTTTCTGTCCTCTGTCTTTCACCTGATCCGCCCTCCCCGACCAGCTGCATAATAGATTCTTCTGATGGCCTTTGTCCTACCACAGTCTGAATGGGACCCCTGCTGACTCTCAGTTAGGTCCTGGCAGTAACTGGGCCTCTCTTCAATCCATGATTCATGGTTCCATTCATACTATGCTATTTAATTATTGTAGTCCTGCAATATATTTTAATTATTTGGTAGAACTAGTTGTTGATCTCATGTTAGATTTCTTTTTAAAATGTCCTCCAAGATTACATTTTAACATTTTTATGCCATTCTGCACTAAAAAAAAACTCATTGGAATGTTATTAATACTTGGTATTAATACTTGGATGTTACTTGAGTTTGGAAAGCAATATGGTAGTTTTCTTAAGGGCTTTAATGTTAGACAATCCAGCCCTCCTACTAATTGGCTGTTTTGACTTTAGTCAGTTACTTAACATCTCTAAGCATCGGCTCTCCCCATTGAACAACAAGAATAATGAAAGCATCTGTCATTGTAAGAGATGTAAGGCTAATCACTACACTGTTTCTACACATTAATTTGTTGTAAGTTTACATTTTCACAGTATTTTTAGCTTTCTTATCCAGGGTTATGATCCATACCTTCACTTTATAAGGTTTATTTATTCATAACTAGGAATAAAATTTTATAAATAGCACCTTTTGGAGGGAATAAAATTTATTCATATATCTGTTTTTATTTGGTTGAAGTTCTTTTTGAATAGAATTTCTTTTTTTCTTTCTGTTTTTCTAGTGGTGTGTGGTAATATGATTTATTTTTATATATTTACCTTGCATCTGTCCTTTGTATTCATTTAAAAATTAATTATATGTTTTATGTATTAAACATTAAGTAACATATAGATGACTAATAAGCATATAAAAAGATGCTCTATTTCATAAGTCATCAGGGAAATTCGAATTTAAAAAACAATAAATACCATTACACATCTATTAAAATAGCCAAAATCCAGAATACTGACAACCCTAAATGTTGGTGAAGATGTAGAGCACTAGGAACTCTCATTCATTGCTGGTGGAAATTCGAAATGGTACCAGCCACTTTGGAAGACAATTTGGAGGTTTCTTACAAAATTAAGGGCATCCCTGGTGGCTTAGATGGTGAAGAATCTCCCTGCAATATTGGAAGACTCAGGTTTGATCCCTGGGTCGGGAAGATACCCTGAAGAAGGAAATGTCAATCCACTTTAGTATTCCTCTGTCCTACAGAATTCCATGGATATAGGAGTCCATGGGGTCACAAAGAATCAGAAAAGACTGAGCAAAACACTCTCATTAGTTATCTATTTTATACATAGTATCAATAATATATGTATGTTAATCCCAATCTCTTAATTCATCCCACCTGCCTCCCCTCCCCCTTGGTATCATACGTTTGTTCTCTACGTCTGTGCCTCTATTTCTGCTTTGCAAATAAGATCATCTACACCATTTTTCTAGATTCCACATATATATGATATTTGCTTTTCTCTTTCTAACTTATATCACTCTTTATGACAGTCTCTAGGTCCATCCTGCCTTCCTTTTTGACATATCAGTGGGGGAATTAATAGACCATGAGGGACTGCCAGAGTTTGTCTGGTAATGCCAGCTCTCAGCCCTTGGAGACATCTGGGCCCATATGAAATTGTAGTACTTTCTTCTAGGGTTCAGAGAAGGCAATGGCAACCCACTCCAGGACTCTTGCCTGGAAAATCCCATGGATGGAGCAGCCTGGTAGGCTGCAGTCCATGGGGTCTCTGAGAGTTGGACACGAATGAGCGACTTCACTTTCACTTTTCACTTTCATGCATTGGAGAAGGAAATGGCAACCCAGTCCAGTGTTCTTGCCTGGAGATTCCCAGGGACGATGGAGCCTGGTGGGCTGCGGTCTATGGGGTCGCACAGAGTCGGACACGACTGAAGCGACTTAGCAGCAGCAGCAGCTTCCAGGGTTGGGAAGATTCCATTAGCCCCATGGTGCAGCCACTCCCACCAAGAGAAGAGGGGAGCTTGATCATCCCTGTTATCTCTTTGACCAAGCAATCCAGGGTGAGCTTCCGGGTCACGCTGAGATGATTTGGCTGTTTGCATCCAAGCAATAGATTATGTAGCATACACCATTATTTGACAGTAGAAAGTATACAGCAGGGTGATACAGAAATGCAGCAAGTTAACCAGGAAGAAAGATATGATAATAAATCAGCAAATCTACTTCAGACTGATCTTCACCAGATTTGCAAGTCATATTCATCTGATAAAGGTCTGATATGGTACACCAAAATATCCTTCAAAACTACAGTTAAAAATAGAAAATACAGTGACAATTATATACAATTTCGCTTTTCATTTATTGAGAATAATGACTCTCCACACCTGCAATGTGTTATTTGCAGAGAAGTGCTTGCAAACATCAGCTGGAAACCTTTTCTTGTGGCTTATGGTTTAGAACAACAATTATATGTTTTTTAAAATTCAGCATAAAATTTAGAATTCTAAACATCCGTTCATAAAAGGAGTTTCTGTCTTGTTGATGCCTTACAACATAGTAAAACTCTGTTCTGAAGTTGACTTATTTTTTTCTTTCATAAATAATTTAAGGTAAATCTGCATTTTATATCACAAATTAAATGGGGACAAGTCAACACTTGTCTTAATGTTATAAAGATTGTAGCATGATATTTATAGCATGCTGCTTAATAATACAGACCTATAAGGAACCAATTTTTTCAAAAAGAAGACACATGTATAAATGCTGAAATGATTAAAAGTCCCTAAGGATTTACAGTAGTATATTTATTTACGAGAGGGGTCCATGAATCAAGGGCTTTCCTGGTGGCTCAGCAGTAAAGCATTTGCCTGCAAATGCTGGAGACACAGGTTTGATCCCTGGGTTGGGAAGATCCCCTGGAGAAGGAAATGGCAACCCACTCCAGTATTATTGCCTGGGAAATCCCATGGGGAGAGAAGCTTGGCAGGCTATAGTCCACAGCAGGTCACAAAAGTCGGATTTGACTTGGTGACTAAACCACCACCACCACGAGTCAAAAAGAGGTGGGAAAAAGCTGATGTAATGGTAACAGCTCTCACATTTTTATTTGGGTAAGTTACTTAACCTTTCCAAAACTCAGTTTTACTCATCTTTAACTTATATGCAGAGTACATCCTGTGAAATGCTGGGCTGGATGAAGCACAAGCTGAAATCAAGGTTGCTGGGGAGAAATATCAATAACCTCAGATATGCAGATGACACCACCCTTATGGCAGAAAGTGAAGAAGAACTAAAGAGCCTCTTGCTGAAAGTGAAAGAGGAGAGTGAAAAAGCTGGCTTAAAATTCAGCATTCAAAAAACTAAGATCATGGCATCCGGTCCCATCACTTCACAGCAACTTGAAGGGGAAACAATGGAAACAGTGACTATTTCTGGGGGGGCTCCAAAATCACCGCAGATGTTGACTGCAGCCATAAAATTAAAAGATGCTTGCTCTTTGGAAGAAAAGCTATGACCAACCAAGCTACTGCTGCTGCTGCTAAGTCACTTCAGTCGTGTCTGACTCTGTGCGACCCCATAGATGGCAGCCTATCAGGCTCCCCGGTCCCTGGGATTCTCCAGGCAAGAACACTGGAGTGGGTTGCCATTTCCTTTTCCAATGCATGAAAGTGAAAAGTGAAAGTGAAGTCACTCAGTTGTGTTGGACTCTTAGTGACCCCATGGACTGCAGCCCACCAGGCTCCTCCGTCCATGGGATTTTCCAGGCAAGAGTACTGGAGTAGGGTGCCATTGCCTTCTCCGACCTAGACAGCATATTAAAAAGCAGAGACATTACTTTGCTGACAAAGGTCTGTCTAGTCAAAGCTATGGTTTTTCCAGTAGCCATGTATGGATGTGAGAGTTGGATTATAAAGAAAGCTGAGCGTCAAAGAATTGATGCTTTTGAACTATGGTGTGGGAGGAGACTCTTGAGAGTCCCTTGGACTGCAAGGAGATCAAACCAGTCCATCCTAAAGGAAATCAGTCCTGAGTATTCATTGGAAGGACTGATGGTGAAGCTGAAACTCCAATACTTAGGCCACCTGATGCAAAGAACTGACTCATTTGAAAAGACCCTGATGCTGAGAAAGATCGAAGGCAGGAGGAGAAGGGCACGACAGAGGATGAGATGGTTGGATGGTATCAGTGACTTGATGGACATGAGTTTGAGTAAGCTCCAAGAGTTGGTGATCGACAGGGAGCCTGGCATGCTGCAGTCCATGGGGTCACAAAGTGTTGGACATGACTGAGCTACTGAACTGAAGTTGAGAAAGTGGCATCTACTTCACAGGTTTTTTTTTTTTTTTAACTTTTCATTTATTATTGGAGTATAGCTGATTGACAATGTTGTGATAGTTGGTAGACAGCAAAGATACTCAGACATACCTATACATATATCTATTCTCAATTACATAAAATATGTGAAGTGCTTGGTACAGAGTATGTTCTCATTAAATGGTAGTTATTATTAATTGATCCATTCATTGAATATATTTATTGAATACCTACAATGTATCAGGCATAGGGTTACATACCAGAGTTAAAAGAATGGACAGAATGAAATCTCAACCTTGAAGTATTAGATTAAACTCTACAGCAGTGTGTAAAATATGATAATCGAGTATGACTTTCTAACTGATTAAGAAGGTGAGATATTCTCTCTATATCTGTATTAGTACTAGAGACTAATACTTACATGGAATGCTTCCTATGCACTTGGAACTGTTTAATGCTTTGCTTTCATTGTCATTTAATACTTATGACAAACCTACAAAGCATTTACTATTATTGTCATAATATCCCTTGCACAGACGAAGAAAACTAAAACCCAGGAAGATTAATTAATGAATGAAGGGTCAAGCTGGGCACTGACTGCTGGGAGTTTGGCTTCAGAGCCCTAACATTTAACCACTACACATTAGCCTGGGAGTACCTTAAGGGCTAAGAAAATTGATTCACAGGGTTTGGATTATGGACGTGATTGAGGAACAAGGCTCTAAAGTGTGGAGTGAGGTTGGTCTGGTTGAAATAACTGATTAAGCAGTTGACTGTGGCTGAAAGGTCAGGACAGGATGGAAGGAGTCTGAGAAGGAGAAGTGACACTGATGATATAATAGCATTTTAGGGGAAAGACAAAGAGAAATTACACTAAGAGAGGACAAGTAGGATGGAAAGCAGAAAGAAGAGGCTCTCAAGAGAGTAAGAGCAAGATAAGCCAAGTAATGTGAGCAATAGCAAGTGGCATATGGAATTTTTCCAAAAGGTTGACCCAGGGTGTCAGAAACATAATGGTAGTCCTATCTTCACATTGGAAATTTGATCCGGAGTTGTCAGGGGTTTTCCTTGGGATGATGCTCTGGTACTAAAAAGAAATTCAGTGAATTCCTCCTAAGGTGAGCCCTGTAGAAACTACTGGTTTCTGCAGAAGATGGTGAACCAGATCTATCTGAAAAGAGTTTATTTGGATAGATGAGGTGTCATATTCCTCATAGAACAGGACTGTGGCATCCCAGGATCTCACTTCTGATCATCTGAAAAATTAAGACAATGTGTAAGAGGACTAGCCCAGAGAGCAAATGGGATCATCAACTTGACAAATAGGGGAGCCCTTTTAAAGGAGAATTATTTAGTTTCAGGTATACAGTGAAGAGATTCAGATACATGTACATATATATGTACATAATATTGTTATATATATATAGAGAGAGAGAGAGAGAGCACGTGCGCGAGAGAGAGAGAGAAGGAAAAGGCAACCCACTCCAGTATTCTTGCCTGAAGAATCCCATGGACAGAGAAGCCTCACAGGCTACAGTCCATGGGGTCACAAGAGTCGGACATGACTTAGTGACTAAACCATCACCATACATACTTATATATGTGTTGTCATATATATATGTATGTTGTTGTTGTTTAGTCACTCAGTGGTGTCCAACTCTTTTACAATCCCATGGACTGTAGCCTGTCAGCTTCCTCTGTCCTTGGGATTTCCTAGGCAAGAATACTAGAGCAGGTTGTCATTTCCTTTTCCAGGGATCTTCCCAACAAAAGGATTAAACCCATGTCTCCTGCATTGGCAGGTGGATTCTTTACCACTGAGCCACCAGGGAAGCCTATATATACAAAATATTGAGTATAGTTTCTTATGCTGTACAGTAGGTTCTTGTTGGTTATCTATATAACTATACATCTTGTTAGTTATATATAGTAATATGTATATGTTCACCTCAAGCTCCTAATATCCCGCCCCCCACCCCCCAATTCCCCTTTGGTAACCATAAGTTTGTTTTCTATGTATGTGGCTCTATTTCTGTTTTGTAGATAATTTCATTTGTATCTTTCTTAGATTTCACATGTAAGCGATATCATACAACGTTTGTCTTTCTCTTACTTCACTTAGTGCAATAATCTCTAGGAGGCCGCCCAAGATGGCGGAGGAATCGCAGGGGAGCACCACTTTCTCCCCCACAAATACGTCAGAAGAGTATCTACACGTGGAGCAACTTCCACAAAACAACTTCTGAACGCTGGTGGAGGACCGTAGATACCCAGAAAGGCAACCCAATCTCTTCAAAATGAGGTAGGACAAAAGATAAAGACGCAAAGAGAGACAAAGAATTCAGGGAAGGAGATCCCTCCTAGGGAGGGAGTAGTGAAGGAGAAGTTTCCTCACAATAGGAAACCCTCTCACAGGTTGGGCCAGTGGGGAGTTTTGGAATCTTAGAGGGCAGCATAAACAGAAAAAAAAAAAAAAAATCACCACAGAATTCGCACCAAATGGCAATTACCAGTGGAGAAGCGGCTCACACGCTCACATCCGCCCGCAGTGAGTGTGTGCTGGGTGCGGAGGCGCGGGCTTCGTCCTTGGTCCTTAGGGTAAGGACCGGAGTTGAATGCCCTGAGGACACTCTGAGGGGACGAACATGACATAGCAACTCAAACTGTGTGAACGCCAGAGAGACAAAGTTTATCTCTAGGTCCATCCATTTTTGCTGCAAATGGCAGAATTTCATTATTTTCTATGGCTGAGTAATACTCTGTTGTATATTTGTATCACATATTTTTTATCCACTCATCTGCTGAGGGACAGTCAGTTGCTTCCATGTTTTGACTATTGTAAATAGTGCTGCTGTGAACATTGGGGTGCCTGTATCTTTTTGAATTATAATTTTCTCCAGATGTATGCCCAGGGGTGGGATTGCAGGATCATTTGGTAACTCTATTTTTAGTTTTTTGAGGAACCTGCATACTGTTCTCCAGAGTGGCTGTACCAATTTACAATCCCACTAACAGTATAGGAGAGTTCCCTTTTCCCCACACCCTCAAGGAGAGTCATTTTAAAACTCAGTGGATGAGAGGCATGAGCACGGCCACTTGTGTGCTATCTGAGCTGAGATGAACAAGGCTGGACTTGGCGGGTCATATTATTCATGTGATTATAGTCACCTGAGTCAGGATATGTGGTCTCTTTTCACTCAGTGCTGGGGTCTTTGGCAGACACCCCAAGTTAAAGTTTTATAGCCATTGAAAATAACATATATTTGTGAGGAAACCTTTTGAAAGCTCAAACTGGTTTAAGTCCAAAAAACGTGGGAGGGGGGTTTCTGGACTCACCAGCAAAGTCTATTATGTCAGCTAGTTTTTATGCAAGACTGGATCCAGGCCTTTAGATAACACTGTCAGATCTTTCTCCTTCTCTTTCTCCCTTCCTTCTTCTTCATTTCTTCCCCCCACTCCCCCACCCCCCTGGATTCTTTCAGTTTTAGACAGTCTCTTTCCCATTGGCTATGAAATAGATATGTGTAGCTTTAGAATCACGCAGTCCATAGTATCTGAGATCTTGAAGTGAAGGAAAGAATATCCCTTTTCCAGCGTCCATGGGGGCTCTGATGGGTCACCAGCCCACTTCTGGAACAATCACTGTGTTTGCTGAGATAAGGTATACTGACTGGAGAGCTGAGGTCAAGAAAGGCAGGGCCCCGGTTTTCACAAGCCTGGGAGTTGGCGAGAGGTCATCCTCAAGAGTATGGGGCAAGGAACTTGCCGATATTGGGCTGAAATCTGCCTTTGTTTCCTCTAAGCAGGCATTACCCAAAGTGTGGTCTATGGGCCACCAGCATCAGCATCACCAGGGAGCCTGAAGATTTCTGAGCTCCAACTGAGACGCACTGAATCAGGAATCCCGTTTTAATAGTCTTTCATGTGCTTTTGTGTGTGCTCAATTTTGAAAATCATTTTCCGTTTGGCGAGTCCCTTACACATTCTCTAGATCAACTTTCTTTCTTCAGTCATGTTGTGAAATGTGGTCAGAGTCTGGGGAAGGCATCACTCATACATCCTTGGGTCCCTGATGATCGAGTCAGCAAAGCCCCAGGAGCCCCTCATGCAGAAGCCATCTTCCATCCGAGAAACACCCCTTACTAAATATTTTATCCTTTCATCTTGGTGGCTGAGAAAGAGCAGGGTGTTTTAGTATTCTTGTCTGGTAACAGATATCACTTAGAAATCCATTTTGTAATCATTTAAACTGGTTTGCTTTGGGTCTATTTACATAATTCCGTGAGACGCATGGAAAGAGAGCCAGTGTGTTATTTTTCTGCAGCCAAAGACATGGAAAAAGCACTTTCTAAGGTAATTACCACTTCAGTGCTCCCCACACAGTTAGAGGGCACTGTGAAGAAGTATGCCTTCTGGGTCCAGGGCCACTGAAGTGTGGAAAGAATGTACTTTCTCCCTGGGAAGGGGAAGCAACACACTTAGTATGAAGCCTCTTTTACTTATCGGCGTAATCTGCACAAGGTTAAGGAGCTGTGGCTTCCGGAGCGTGGGTGTGGGGGTGGGGAGATCTCATCTCAGAACAAACAAGGCACTTTCAAGACCTTTGAGGTGTAGTGCACCGGGGGAGGAGGACACTTGACCTCCTGCCTGCAGGACTGGAAATGCAAGTCACTCCTGCAGAGGATTACATCAGAGTTTAATCTTTCAGTTGATGCCAATGGGGACTATTTTTTAAGATTAATTTTTATTGGAGTATAGTTGCTTTATAATGTTGTATTAGCTTCTACTGTGCAGCAAAGGGAATCAGCTATATGTATCCATACGTGGATACATATGTGTGTTAAGTCACTTCAGTCATGTTCGACTCTTTGCAACCCTATGGACTGTAGCCCAACAGGCTCCTCTGTCCATGGGATTCTCCAAGCAAGAGACCTGACCCAGGGATCTTCCTGACCCAGGGATCAAACCGCGTCTCATGTCTCCTGCATTAGCTGGCAGAGTCTTTACCACTAGCGCCACCTGGCAAGCCCTATATGTATACGTATACACCCTCTTTTTGGGATTTCCTTCCCATTTAGGTCACACGTTGAGTAGAGTTCCATGTGCTATTCAGTAGTTCCTCATTATCTATTTATTGTTATTGATTTTAGTTATCTATTTTATCCTTAGTATCAGTAGTGTATATATGTCAATTCTGATCTCTCATTTCCTTCCACCTCACCCCTCTTTCCTCCTTGGTATCCATACATTTGTTGTTCTCTCTGTCTGTGTCTATAGATGATCTTATTTGCAAAGCAATAGAGTCAATGGTGAAGACAATGGCACCCCACTCCAGTACTCTTGCCTGGAAAATCCCATGGATGGAGGAGCTTGGTGGGTTGCAGTCCATGGGGTCTCTAAGAGTCGGACACGACTGAGTGACTTCATTTTCACTTTTCACTTTCATGCATTGGAGAAGGAAATGGCAACCCACTCCAGTGTTCTTGCCTGGAGAATCCCAGGGACGGGGGAGCCTGGTGGGCTGCTGTCTATGGGGTCGCAAGAGTTGAACACAACTGAAGCGACTTAGCAGCAGCAGCAGAGTCAATGGAGACATTTTAATGGGAAAGAAACCTTGCTTTCTCAGACATTAGTTGTATTTGAGAAGCTTGTGTTTGTCACATGAAGGCTTACAAATAAGGAAGGATCCTTGCATTTTCTCAAGGAGTGATCAGTGGAGGAATATCAGGAATATCCTGACTGACTCTGTCTTCCATCCCCCAGGACTGTGTTTTTGGATTCATTCAGGCTTTAGATCTCCCCCAACTCCACCTCTAGCCTTTTCTGTTGTCCCATGAGGCAGATTTTGACATTTCTCTGGTGGCTTCCAGTTGCTGATATCCTAACTCTAGTCTTCAAAAAACCCAATTGGGGTATCCTGTTCATATCCCATTAGCATCTTGAACAATGCATGCATTGTATATCTGGTACCTTTTGTTATGCCCCTACTGTATACCTGAGAACTATCAGATACCAGTGATCCAAGGATGAATGAGATCTTTACCCTCACTTTACCCTCATGGAGCTCCAGGAATAGGCTCATTTCAATTTTGTGGTCTGGAAACTAATGACTTGGAGGGATTCTGGGGTGCTATGGAGCTAAAGCAGAGTTTGTAATCTGAGGCCTCTGGACCTTCAAGGGATCTATGGATAGAACTCAGGTACACATAGAGAAGGGGCTTCCCTGGTGGCTCAGAGGTAAAGAACATGCCTGTAATGCAGGCAACATGGGTTCAATCCTTGAGCAAGGGAGATCCCCTGGAGAAGGAAATGGCAACCCATTCTAGTACTCTTGCCTGGGAAATCCCATGGATAGAAGAGCCTCGCCTCGTAGGCTATAGTCCGTTGGGTCACAAAAGAATTGGAAATGACTTAGCGACTAAACAATAACGCACAGCGATGGGGAAAATGACATCTTTATGTTCTTATGACCTTTCTTGATGACCTTGTTTCTCTCTATGGTTGCATTCCATTTCCAAACAAGGATTCACAATTCCACCTATAGATCAGCTCTGTGTCCTCCTAGGGCTATCTTACATTAACTATGGGGCTAATTGTCAGGATACTGGGCTTTTATCAAAATGCCATCCCACCTCACCACCCTCTTCTCACTGCACATGCTACCATACTAGCTTCTTACTGTCCCCTTCCTCCTATCTTCTAATCCGATCAATAATTTCAGTGCTTCTTGTTGGTTTATTTTTGCTCATACTCTGAGGTCAGCGTTGCCCATGAAATGTTAAATAAAATTTTATCTCACAAGATCATTGGCTTAGTATCAACTCACTCTTGTTCCCAGGGCTGTTTTCCTTGTTCTTTAGATCCATGTGAAAGTCGCTCAAGCTGAGTTCTCCAAGCCAGAATACTGAAGTGGGTAGCTGTTCCCTTCTCCAGGGGATTTTCCCAACCCAGGGATCGAACCTAGGTCTCCTGCATTGCAGGCGGATTCTTTACCAGCTGAGCCACCAGGGAAACCCATGCCTACTACAATTTGAAGCACAGGCCTCAAAAGGACCCTTCTAGACCTGCTCTAGCTTATGTGTCTGACTTACAGACCCTGTTTCTCCATCTTTATGCTGTCTCCAAAAACCAACTTCTATGTAGACTCACTTGATCCAAATCCTAGCTCTGAATCTTCCTAGCTGTGTAGCACTGGGCCAGTTGTAACTTAACTTCTCAGAGTTTCATTTTCCTAATCTATATTCATAGTACATACTACCTGAGTTCTGTGGATTAAATGAGATAATGCCTAGTCAGTCTTCATGATGTATTAGTTATAATCATTGTATTTTTCCTTATAATTGTGAATAAGAAAGATTGCCTGACATATCAGTAAACAAAGGATGTTGCTTCCATCAAGCCATCACATTACAGCGGCCCCAGTAGTGAGCCCTGACAGAATTCAGAATAGAAACAGGATGCCCACCATCAAGTCATCAGCCACTGCAGCTACCCCCAACAATGCATCCTGAGGAGAATCAGGATGCGAAAACACAGGAGTCTAGCCCCAGAAAGCTAAGATGCATATCAAAGGAGTGATTTCTATGAGCTCAGACTCTTGGATCTTTCCATACATAGAAAAGCACTATATTCCTTTACTTGAGATACCTGGTTTTCTTTAATTAATAGTAATATTTTGATGTTCCTACTACCTGGTCTTTGTTGCAAAAGCTTCTGTATATCCTGGCTCCTCCCTTACCTCTTTGGAAGCAGTTTCTTACAAACCCAGAGATAAGTACAAACTCTTAACTTTCTTCCTGGAGTTAAGTACAAAGTTTTGTCCAACAAATAAAGCATTACTCGCAAGTGTTAGGCTGTGCTGTTTTTTTTTTTTTTTTGCATCAACATAATCATTATTAGGGCTTCCCAGGTGGCACAGTGGTAAAGAATCTGCCTGCCAATGGAGGAGACACAAAAGATGTGGGTTCTATCTCTGGGTTGGGAAAATCCCCTGGAGAAGGAGATGGCAGCCCACTCTAGTATTCTTGCCTAGAGAATCCCTTGGACAGAGGAGCCTGGCAGACTACAGTCTGCCATGGGGTCACAAAGAGTCAGACATGACTGAGCAACTAACACACACACACACACACACACGCAATCATTATTATTGGTTTTACATATCATAGTTAATGATCTGAGAATATTGGGCAAAAATATTAGAATATTAGTAACACAGAAAATAATAAAATATTATTAGAACATTCAGTTCAGTTCAGTTCAGTCACTCAGTCTTGTCCAACTCTTTGCGACTCCATGAATCGCAGCACGCCAGGCCTCCCTGTCCATCACCAATTCCCAGAGTTCACTCAGACTCACGTCCATCGAGCCAGTGATGCCATCCAGCCATCTCATCCTCTGACGTCCCCTTCTCCTCCTGCCCCCAATCCCTCCCAGCATCAGAGTCTTTTCCAATTAGTCAAGTCTTTGCATGAGGTGGCCAAAGTACTGGAGTTTCAGCTTTAGCATCATTCCTTCCAAAGAAATCCCAGGGCTGATCTCCTTCAGAATGGACTGGTTGGATCTCCTTGCAGTCCAAGGGACTCTCAAGAGTCTTGTCCAACACCACAGTTCAAAAACATTAATTCTTCGGCGCTCAGCCTTCTTCACAGTCCAAGTCTCACATCCATACATGACCACAGGAAAAACCATAGCCTTGACTAGATGGACCTTTGTTGGCAAAGTAATGTCTCTGCTTTCGAATATTAGTAACTCAGTATTAGTAACTAATGTTAGAATATTAGTAACTCAGAAAAATAATAGAACATTAGTACTTCTACTTTAGGGGAAGCCCACAGATTCTTACCTCTTTTGCTTCTATTCTCTTGGGTTCACCGTTCTTCACTGCTAGGTAGTCAGTGTCTTACAAACTGTTGTTTCATATATTATGTACATTTTTAGTTGTTTTTGGTAGGAGAATAAATGTGGTCCCTGGTATTCCATTTTGGCCAAAAGTTGAGGTCTATGCAGTTTTTTTTTTTTTTTCACTTTGATGTTAAAAAAAGAGTCTCAAAAGGTCATTACATTTCAGTTCTCATGGATGAATGTATTTCTATTTTAATGGCTACTTAATGTACCAAAACTATAATAATATGCATATTACTATTACTGTTGTGAGCTCTAACTGTGCATCAGATACTGTGCAGAACACTTTACATATGAGGACCTATTTGTAGAATTGGACAAGAATCCAGCCTGGACTTAGGGTTGTGGCTGTCAGACATCCAAGGATGTCGAGTGTTGCTAAGAGACAGGAGCCAACTCATATTTGAAATCCCCATGACTCTGTTAAGTATTGGGCTTCCCAAGTGGCTCAGTGGTAAAAAATGAGCCTGCCAGTGCAGAAGCCGCAGGAGATGCAGGTTTGATTCCTGGGTTGGGAAGATCCTTTGGAGGAGGAAATTTGTCTTTTTAAAAACTTAGTTTACGCTCTCCTTTGACTTTAAAAAGTTTTTAATTTTATTTAGTCAAAACAGTAAATCTTCCTTTATGGGCTTTGCCTAAAAAGTCATTCTGGATTCTGAGATTACAAACATAGTTTCCTGCATTTTCAGGTAGTATCTCAATAGCTTTACTTTTCACAATGTATTTTTTCTATCTGGGATCTATATTTATATGTAGTGTGTGTGTATGATGAGAATTTAAATTTCTTTCTAGAGAAGAAATGACATTGTCCCAATACCATGAATTGAGTACAAAGTATCACCTTTAACTCAAACTGAATTTCCATATAAACATGGATCTGTTTGAAACACTGTTGAATTTTACTGATTTTTTTAAAAAACAATATCAAGTTGTCTTAATTATTAGAGCTGTGTGATAAAGACTCTACACATGGACATCACCAGATGGTTAACACCAAAATCAGATTGATTATATCCTTTGCAGCCAAAAATGGAGAAGCTCTGTACAGTCAGCAAAAACAAGACCGGGAGCTGACTGTGGCTCAGATCATGAACTCCTTATTGCCAAATTCAGACTTAAATTGAAGAAAGTGGGGAAAACCACTAGACCATTCAGGTATGACCTAAATCAAATCCCTTATGATTATACAGTGGAAGTGAGAAATAGATTTAAGGAACTAGATCTGAGAGACAGAGTGCCTGATGAACTACGGACGGAGGTTCGTGACATTGTACAGGGGACAGGGATCAAGACCATCCCCATGGAAAAGAAATGCAAAAAAGCAAAATGGCTGTCGGAGGAAGCCTTACGAATAGCTGTGAAAAGAAGAGAAGTGAAAAGCAAAGGAGAAAAGGAAAGATATAAGCATCTGAATGCAGAGTTCCAAAGAATAGCAAGGAGAGATAAGAAAGCCTTTCTCAGCTATCAATGCAAGGAAACAGAAGAAAACAACAGAATGGGAAAGACTAGAGATCTCTTCAAGAAAATTAGAGATACCAAGGGAACATTTCATGCAAAGATGGGCTCAATAAAGGACAGAAATGGTATGGACCTAACAAAAGCAGAAGATATTAAGAAGAGGTGGCAAGAATACACAGAAGAACTGTACAAAAAAGATCTTCACGACCAAGATAACCATGATGGTGTGATCACTCACCTAGAGCCAGACATCCTGGAATGTGAAGTCAGGTGGGCCTTAGAAAGCATCACCACGACAAAGCTAGTGGAGGTGATGGAATTCCAGTTGAGCTATTTCAAATCCTGAAAGATGATGCTGTGAAAGTGCTCACTCAATATGCCAGCAAATTTGGAAAACTCAGCAGTGA
>NW_011494644.1:7856027-7858511 GCF_000754665.1 Bison bison bison
ATCCTGAAAGATGATGCTGTGAAAGTGCTCACTCAATATGCCAGCAAATTTGGAAAACTCAGCAGTGACCATAGGACTGGAAAAGGTCAGTTTTCGTTCTAATCCCAAAGAAAGGCAATGTCAAAGAATGCTCAAACTACCACACAATTGCACTCATCTCACAAGCTAGTAAAGTAATGCTCAAATTCTGCAAGCCAGTCTTTAGCAATAGGTGAACCCTGAACTTCCAGATGTTCAAGCTGGTTTTAGAAAAGGCAGAGGAACCAGAGATCAAATTGCCAACATCCGCTGGATCATGGAAAAAGCAAGAGAGTTCCAGAAAAACATCTATTTCTGCTTTATTGACTATGCCAAAGCCTTTGACTGTATGGATCACAATAAACTGTGGAAAATTCTGAAAGAGATGGGAATACTAGACCACCTGACCTGCCTCTTGAGAAACCTATATGCAGGTCAGGAAGCAAGAGTTAGAACTGGTCATGGAACAACAGACTGGTTCCAAATAGGAAAAGGAGTACATCAAGGCTGTATATTGTCACCCTGCTTATTTAACTTATATGCAGAGTACATCATGAGAAACGCTGGGCTGGAAGAAGCACAAGCTGGAATCAAGATTGCCGGGAGAAATATCAATAACCTCAGATATGCAGATGACACCACCCTATGGCAGAAAGTGAAGAGGAACTCAAAAGCCTCTTGATGAAAGTGAAAGAGGAGAGTGAAAAAGTTGGCATAAAGCTCAACATTCAGAAAACTAAGATCATGGCATCTGGTCCCACCACTTCACGGGAAATAGATGGGGAAACAGTGGAAACAGTGTCAGACTTTATTTTTTGGGGCTCTAAAATCACTGCAGATGAAATTAATTTTAATTTCACGAAATCACAGCCATGAAATTAAAAGACGCTTACTCCTTGGAAGGAAAATTATGACCAACCTAGATAGCATATTCAAAAGCAGAGATATTACTTTGCCAATGTCTGTCTAGTCAAGGCTATGGTTTGTCCAGTGGTCATGTATGGATGTAAGAGATGGACTGTGAAGAAAGCTGAGCACTGAAGAATTGATGCTTTTGAACTGTGGTGTTAGAGAAGACTCTTGAGAGTCCCTTGGACTGCAAGGAGATCCAACCAGACCATTCTAAAGGAGATCAGTCCTGGGATTTCTTTGGAAGGACTGATGCTAAAGCTGAAACTCCAATATTTTGGCCACCTCATGCGAAGAGTTGACTCATTGGAAAAGACCCTGATGCTGGGAGGGATTGAGGGCAGGAGGAGAAGGGGAAGACAGAGGATGAGATGGCTGGATGGCATTACTGACTCAATGGACATGAGTTTGAGTAAACTCCGGGAATTGGTGACAGACAGGGAGGCCTGGCGTGCTGCAATTCATGGGGGTCGCAGAGTTGGACACGCCTGAGCGACTGAACTGAACTAGTTAGTCCCATGTCAGTTGCCACTCATCATTTAAGTATGGTGAACTGCATGTGTGAAGGTATAAAATCATGAAGGATCATAATGTGATCAAGGTATCATTAAATACTGTATTATTGCAAGAGTATAAACTGTGAAGAAGTGAGAAAGTGAGGCTAGAGAAATAGGTAGATCTTGAAGTAATTCATGTTCCATGCTAAGGAGTTTGGAGAGTCATTGAAGGGTGAATCTTGAGGCCAATATGGTTAATTTGTCTTATAGTCACTTGGGCAATGATGAGAGATTAGGTTCTAGGTCTTAGGTTTTGAGATTTAAACACAAGGAAGGGGAGAAAGGCATTAGGAAAGCCCTGGAGAAATCACAGATCCAAGCAAGCACAATAATATTGGCTACATTTTGTCATTCTGTACAGCACAATGGTTTCCTCCAGATAATAAATAATTATAACTACAACAATAGAATTAAAAGGCATCATTCATGGATAAGGAAGTTGTGGTACATATGTAAAATGGAATATTAATCAGCCATAAAAAAGAAATGCACTTGACTCAGTTCTAATAAGGTGGATGAACCTAGAGCCTGTTATACAGAGGAAGTTAAAAAGAGAAAAATATTGTATTGTTATTCAGTCATTAAATCATGTCCAACTCTTTGTGATCCCAAGAACTGCAGCATGCCAGGCTTCTTTGTCCTTCCCTATCCCCCTGAGTTTGCTCAAGCTCATGCCCATTGAGTCAGTGATGCCATTGTAATATATTAACACATATATATGGGATCTAGAAAGATGGTACTGATGAACCCATCTGCAGGGCAGCAGTGGAGACACAGGCATAGAGAACAGACTTGTGGACACAGCGGGGGAAGGAGAGGGTGGGATGAATTGAGAGAGTAGCGTGGAAACATATACATTATCAAATGTAAATAATATAACGGGTGGAAATTTTCTGTATGACACACGGAGCTCAAATCCGGTGCTCTATGACAATGTAGACGGGTGGGAGAGGGGTGAGATGGGGTGGGAGGGGGTCAAGAGGGAAAGTACATATGTATA
>NW_011494644.1:7858611-7896360 GCF_000754665.1 Bison bison bison
TGTATATCTATGGTTATTTTGATATACAGTAGAAATCAGCACAATATTGTTTCAGACCCAGGCAAGGAGGCAGAATGTACTTGGGGATGAAGGTGGAAAGCAGCCCGAAGGAGAGGTATGCTAGTGTCTAGGAGCATCATGGAGAGTTGGACCAAAAAGAAGGCTGAGCACTAAAGAGCTGATGCTTTCAAACTGTGGTGTTGGAGAAGACTCTTGAGAGTTCCTCGGACACCAAGGAGATCAAGCCAGTCAATACTAAAGGAAATCAACCCTGAATGTTCATTGGAAGGACTGATGCTGAAGCTGATGCTCCAATACTTTGGCCACCTAATGTGAAGAACTGACTCATTGAAAAAGATCCTGATGCTGGGAAAGACTGAGGGCAAGAGGAGAAGGGGGCGGCAGAGGATGAGATGGTTAGATAGCATCACTGACTCAGCGGACAAGAGTTCAAACAAACTCAAAGAGATAGTGAGGGACAGAGGAGCCTGGCGTGCTGCAGTTTAGGGGGTCACAGAGTCAGGCATGACTTAGCAACTGAACAAAAACAGCACAACATTATAAATCTATTATCCTCCAGTTAAAAATAAGTAAACTTAAATTTAAAAAAATTTTAAAAGGCATCATACATTAAGCACTAACTATACACCAGATATATATTCACAACCTTAATCTCTACATTACTTTGATAACAACTGAGGTTCAAAGAAGTTAGTACTACTAAATCATGGGATTAGAACCTAGATTTATCTGATTCTGTCCTGAACTTCTTCACTATCTCACCTCTCCAGCAGCAAGCAGGCTTACATCCAAGCATTTCCCAAACATATATAACAAAGATTTCTCCTCATATCCCCTGTGAAAAAAGTTTGAAAATAAATTCAAAATTCACCTGCCTGAAGAAAGAGGTATACTCAATTTTTTAATTTTAGGCTCCTTCTGTATTTCTGAAGACTCTAGCACACTTGAGAAGTTGTAATTTGATATCTCATTGAAAATTATCTTTTTCTATCCTGCCTCTTTTAAGGCTTGTACATGTATCCGGTCTCTTGACTGACTCACTCTTTTTTTGTTGTTGTTATTGATGACTCACTCTTTTTTGATGGAGACTAACTTACTAGATTCCATAATATTTAAAGTAAACCAACCAACCTAATCTCTAAGATACAATATTACCTTTCCTGAGCTTTCTTCCATGAACTCTCCTAGCTCCTTTCCTTCTCCACCCATCCTACTAGCATGAAAATCTACTGCTAGGAAATTATTTGCTATTAGAAACTTAATTTATAGGGTCTGTTTTCCTCCATGAATCAGCAAAATGCCTGGTAGAAGAGATTAAAATAAGGCTTGCCAATAAATTCAGGAGATCTCAGAGTACTAGCCAAAGTGGAAGGCAGCTTTCCAAGATGATTTGTGATTGAGATATAAAGCCAGAGGCATAAAGCCCATCCCATCCAGTATTTCCTCTTCCTGAAGGACCATTGCACCCACCTCACAGAAATGGAATTGAGGAGCTATTTTTGAGCTATGTACTCCTGCCCTATGCCACATTGATAAGATGGATACCTGACCTCAAATGGAGCTTGTGTGTGTGCTAAGTTGCATCTAAGTGCATGCTAAGTGGTGTCTGACTCTTTGCAACCCCATGGACTGTAGCCCACCAGACTTCCCTGTCCATAAGATTCTCCAGGCAAGAATACTGGAGTGGGATGCCATGCCCTCCTCCTGGGGATCTTCTGGACCCAGGGATCAGACCCATGTCTCTTATGTCTCCTGTGTTAGCAGGCGGGTTCTTTACCACTAACTTCACTTGGAAAGCCCATTCTTCCTGCCAGGAACTTGGAATTGGATTTAGAATTGTAATTTAATCTTTGCTGGTCATTTTGAAACAAGAATATGCAAATTTGGGAGCTGTTGGGCAGCTACATTTGGCCATTTGCTCTCTAAGTCAGCCAAGGATAGTCTTCGAGGGGGAATAAAGTGGACATATGGAAGCAGAGATGAAAGGCCATCTGGCCTCAGAAAGGGTGTGAGGAAGGGAGAGAAGGAGTAAGGTATATGGGGAGGATGAGGGTGAGGGAAGGAGAGAGAGACAGCCCCTTGTTGGGAGGTTTGGCTGTACTCTCTAGCCTTCAGTTCCAAGCCATACTCCTGCATTATTTTCATTTCCCTTTTTTGGTTGGAGATAACAGAAGGAACCTTGATTAAGACACACTTGCTCTTTGGCTCATCTCCAATTGTGGTATAACAAAACAACAGAAGCCAGTGAGCAGGCTGGGCCAACAGGTGGACTTGCATGGGTGGAAGTGACAAAGGAGCTTACCTGGAACTGCTGACATCAGCCCAGGAAAACGCAGATCGACTTCGTAGAAAGAACGTGTTGGGAAGTCCCCTCACCCTCAGCAGAAAGGTGCAGCATCTGCGGCTTCGTCAGAACTGCAGGTAGATGGTCCAGTGGGAGAGAGGAATCAGGACTGGCACTAGATGCTTCCATTTTTGGTGGGGTGGTTAATCCAGAAGATGAGCAAAATGGGCAAAACAGGAAGTCAAAGTAACTTAGCGATCTGGTACCACGATTCAGGAGAATGATTACTTAGAGGGTCTGAGCGAAAGAAGCAGGAAGATCTAACAGGTGCACCTTAAGTGATGCTTAAAAGCCTACATATGCTTTTACAGGAGGGATTCAATTGTAATCCCCTGAATTATTGTTTCTAGAGGGATGTTGTATGATGTTTCATAGAAAGTACCTTCTGTTGTCTAAAGGAAAGACTTGCTTTTAGACCAAACTCTAAATGGAAAGTGGGCTTCCCTGGTGGCTCACATGGTAAAGAATCCACCTGGGTTCAATCCCTGGGTTGGGAAGATCCCCTGGAGGAGGGCATGGCAATCTACTCCAGTATTCTTGTCTGGAAAATCCCCATGGACAGAGGAGCCTGGTGGGCTACAGTCCACTGGGTTGAAAAGAGTCACACAACTGAGCGACTAAGCACAAGCTAAATGGGAAGTACTTCCTTTTCTTTCTCCAAAAGGAGTCTTCATAGGACTGCATCAAGGTTCACAGAATACTGTTCATAGCAAGAGAATTCATCTAGTAAAGTGATTAAGCTCAGAGATCTTTTTCTTCCTTTTTTTCACTTACATGTGCAGAGATCTTTTATGAGAATTAAATAGATTTATATAAGATAAATTTTGGCCACTGCTAGTGCTGCTACTGGGATTTCCCTTGTGGCTCACTGGTAAAGAACCTGTCTGCCAAGCAGGAGATATGGGTTTGATCTCTAGGCCCAGAAAATCCTCTGGAGAAGGAAATGGCAACCCATTCCAGTATTCTTGCCTGAGAAATCCCATGGACAGAGGGGCCTGGCAGGGCATAGTCCATGGAGTTGCAAAAAAATCAGACATGACTTTTTGACTAAACAACCACAATAGCTACTACTACTGCTATTACTAACGTTATATGCTTGTGGAACATAGCTAGTACTCAATGCCTATTCTTTCCTTTTACAGCAAAAAGAAACTTCTCATTTTTTCTTGTTCTCTTTAATCCAGCTTTGCAGCTGGCCACACAGAGATGCTGTCTTTTTGTTTTGTTTTGTTTTGTTTTTTATAGCTGTTCAGACACAAATTTATTTCAAACAGATAATTGGCAAGCAAAATTAATTACAAGTTAGAATGAGATGGTCCCAGTGCTTTAAAACATTAATATAGCAGTATTTTACAGTTGCTCAATTATGGTTAGCAAAATTAAGTCTGGAGTACAGCTGAAAATTACTGCTTATAAGCCCAGAAAGTCAAGATTCCTCGGGTGCTGAAGTCCCCTGCTATAATTTAGTAAGCACAATTCAAAGGTTGTGTGCATATCCAAAGGCCATGACCTCCAAAGGAACAAGAACTTCTATATTGAACATGCAGAAACAACAACAACAAAGTCCATTTGTACAGAATGTCTTTTGTTTTTATAACCACTGAGAATGATGTTGTTGTGGTGTGCCCTGAAAAATGCCCTCTTCTGTGGAGAGCCTCCAGCAGGGGACACCTGGAGAGGAATCCCTGCCACAGAGTCAGAGCTGAAGAGAGTTTTTAGACACATATTCATCTCATTTACTGACCACTCCCCTGGAGCGAGAACATTCTCCTTCCCAGGGCTGGTCATCCCAGCAATGGATGACTTTGATTATTTCCACTGGCTTGAAACACATTTCAACTGGGGTTTGAATCTTTAGGCTCTGGAACCACACAGGGTAGATGTAATTTCTTCCTCACAACAGAAGCCAGTTCATGGATGTTCCGTGTGTCTACTGTCTGTGCTTGCCTGCTCTGTTCTTTCAACCGTTCCATGTCGTATATGATCTTTAGACTCTAACATTCTGCTCACTCTTTGCTGGGCTTGCTCCAGTGTAACCAGTGTCTCTTTAGAAAGATATGTCATTTAAAATTGGACAACTACTTTCTGAGTTTCTCAGAAGGTGCAGAACAGGTAGGATTCTATCACACCCTTAATCTAGATCCTACATTATTTCTATGAATGCAATCTAAGTTTGAATTAGCTTGTTTTTTCTTTTCCCTCCTTTGAAGTCACATAACATGCTGGTTCAAAGAAAACCCTGAAGTACTTTTCACATAAAATATTACACTTTCTCTCATTCCTGTGCAGAAGATCTTTTGAACCCACACTTATTAACCTATTTATTTCTATTATAAATGGATTTCTTTGTGTGTCACCCAAGAGTCTGTTCTAAGTTTTATGGAACAGATCCAATGACTCTCTGCTGCTCATTGTATTGTTGCTATTTAGTTGCTAAATCGTGTCCCACTGTCTTGCTACCCCATGGACTGTAGCCTGCTAGGCTCCTCTGTCCTTGGGATTTCTCAGGCAAGATTACTGGAGTGGGTTGCGATTGCCTTCTCCAGGGGAACTTCCTGATCCAGGGATCAAACTCACGTCTCTTGCATTGGCAGGTGGGTTCTCTATTACACGTTTTATGGAACACATCCAATGATTCTCTGTTGCTTATAGGATACTATATATAATGCCCTTGAATAATGTAAACTTTGTCTCATGACTTGAATTCTGGCATCAAGACATAAAACTCCCCTTCTTCCTACACTTTAGCTGTTTTGAACTACAAGCAGGTCACCAAACATATACTTTGTCACATCTCTGGGTCATTGGATTTGCTATTTCTTCTGCGTAGAATGTCTTTATGTCCCATGTGTGCCTGGTGAATGCTGTTGGGGAGAAAAAAATTTCCCTTCTTCCCTTCTAGGTTCTTTGAGTGGTTTAACAATTAAATTGACATAGAACAGATGAACAGCAGAAAAACAAATTTAATTTCGTACATACAGGAGCCTCATCAAGACATGAGAGGCTCCCTAGCAATCAGGTAATTATGTTTTATATGCCATCATGAGCTAAGGAGAAGGGGATAGGGATCTGGGCTCCCAAAGGGAAGGAAACACAGGAACAAAACACAGGAAGATGAGAAGGATAGATGTTTGGGAAACAAATGTTTGCCATGCAGATATGTCTTTTTGGCATAAAAATTTATCTTTGGTATTTTTAGGCAGTCAGTTCAGTTCAGTTGCTCAGTCGTGTCTGACTCTTTGCAACCCCATGAATCACAGCATGCCAGGCCTCCCTGTCCATCACCAACTCCTGTAGTTCACCCAAACTCATGTGCATCGAGTCGGTGATGCCATCCAGCCATCTTATCCTCTGTTATCCCCTGCTCTTCCTGCCCCCAATCCCTCCCAGCATCAGGGTCTTTTCCAATGAGTCAACTCTTCTCATCAGGTGGCCAAACTATTGGAGTTTCAGCCTCAGCATCAGTCCTTCCGATGAACACCCAGGACTGATCTCCTTTAGAATGGACTGGTTGGATCTCCTTGTAGTCCAAGGCACTCTCAAGAGTCTTCTCTGACACCACAGTTCAAAAGCATCAATTCTTCAGCGCTCAGCTTTCTTTTTAGTCCAACTCTCACATCCATACACGATCACTGGAAAAACCATAGCCTTGACTAGATGGACCTTTGTTGACAAAGTAATATCTCTGCTTTTGAATATGCTATCTAGGTTGGTCATAACTTTCCTTCCAAGGAGTAAGCGTCTTTTAATTTCATGGCTGCAATCACCATCTGCAGTGATTTTGGAGCCCCCCAAAAATAAAGTCTGACACTGGTTCCACTGTTTCCCCATCTATTTCCCCATCTATTTCTATGAAGTGATGGGACTAGATACCATGATCTTAGTTTTCTGAATGTTGAGCTTTAAGCCAACTTTTTCACTCTCCTCTTTCACTTTCATCAAGAGGCTTTTTAGTTCCTCTTCACTTTCTGTTTAGGCAGTCAAGGAGAGATTTAAAAAATCTCTTCCTAGGTCTATTGGGTCTTGATTGTCTTTTGTTCAAAATAATCCATGTCTCAAAGCAGCCTGCCCTGAACTCCATCAATTCCTATTCATCCTTAAAAATCTAGAACAAGTGTCACCACCTTCAGAAAGTCTTCCATGATTTTACCATCTACTCCTCCAAGGAAAGCATATAATGTAGTGGCTTTCCCTCTGCCATACACTTAAGATCACAGTTTGATACCTGTGTTAGTGAAAGCTGTTTTCCTACATTTTTTCATTTCCAGAAATGATCTATTACATCAAGTGCTTTATTTTGTTCCAGTCATAGAACTAAGGACTTGACAGGCACTACCACTTTGGGGTATATCCCTGTAGTGGGTGCCATTGTTGAGCCACCATATTCCTGTGTCCACATGGCTTCTGACTGAAAGCATCCATGACTCTCTGCTTGAGGGCTTTTACTCATCTCAGGAGGATGCTTGGCCAGTGTTATTTAGGGGAGCCTCATTGAAGTGTCAGAGGGTTAACACCCTGGAGCAGCTCTCAATCAGTAATGCACAGCAGTTGGTGGGGATATGTCCAAGCTCCTTGGCTCTTGGGAGGGACAACTCTGGTGAAAGTTCTGCTTCATCTGCCAGAGGTCCCCAGAAGGACTGAGCACCAGTTGCAGCAGTAACCTGCTCGCTAATGTACCTCATGTTTGCTGCCCCCCATTCCTGTCTCATTGCCCTATTGCCTTACCTGTGTTTGCTGCTGTCACCTCTCAAACTTGTTCGTTGTTCAGTTGCTAAGTCATGGACT
The DNA here is from genome assembly GCF_000754665.1 of Bison bison bison. Lineage (NCBI taxonomy): Eukaryota > Metazoa > Chordata > Mammalia > Artiodactyla > Bovidae > Bison > Bison bison. The sequence goes on from NW_011494644.1 coordinate 7,865,762, forward strand.
CTTCACAACCCCATGGACTCTCCAGGCTCCTCTGTCCTCCACTATCTTCTGGAGTTTGTTCAGATTCATGTCCATTGAGTCAGTGATGCTATCTAACCATCTCATCCTCTGCCGCCCCCTTCTCTTTTTGCATGCCAATATGACTCTTGGGGTCTACTTTGGAGGAAACCTAAAGTAAAGTGATTCATTTGCCATATGAAGAAACTGAGGCTGGCACAGATTAAATAACTTACTCAAGTCATCTTTCTAGTAAGCAGCAGAGTCATAATTAAAGTTCAACTATGTTGAGAGCCCAATCATTATCTCTCCAGAGACCTGGGAGGAGAAAGGATCTGCAAAGCTGGATCTCAGAGCTATCGTCAATGGAAGGCATTCACTGGCTTGAATCCTGACAAGACTAGCCATTTCTGCCTTTATCCACTACTTGAAAATGAGCCAGTGCACAAGCCTCCGAAGGGCAGTAAAGTGACACTGAATAATTGAATTCTGAACAAGCCAGACTAATGCAAATATCTGACAAATTGATTTAATTGCATTCACATACAATAAAGTTGAGCTCTAAAAGGTCAGCTAGAAAATGGGGAAGGACCCCTGGGAGCTTCCAGGGAGAGGCTGAGTTTAATACGCATTCATCACATTTTATCATCTAATTAGTCTGCACAATGCCCAACCGATAGACGGAGACCGAAACCAGTGTATTGATCGATTATTTGCTTGGCATCTATCATATCACCTTAAGGCTGTCCCTGATACAGGCAGGCAGAAGTTATTTAGTGGCTCAGCAAAAAATGGTTTTGTGTTGAAGAAATTGTTTTTCTATAAGGGATTTGAGGATCCCAAAACATTTTACTCAGGCACGGAAGCTGCCTTAGACGGTTACTATTCAATAGTTTGCTACAAAGGCAGCCACTGGAAACCAACATTCTCTCACATCCTGCTTTCTGAAGAATGAATATTTATAAATCGTGTAGTACAGAGAAGCCTTTTAGGCTGTAAAATATTTAATTCAGGTAATTAACTAGTATCAACCTTGCATGGAAATACCTGGGCAGAGAAAATGTTCTGGGGAAGTTAATGCGAAGCCAATTTTATTCCATTGTAAATAAAAGTAAGGATTTCAATCAAACAATTTGCATGGTGAGTCAGGTAACATGCTGGCTCTGTTTTGCTCTTTGCAAGGATGCTAAAACTTAGGTTGATTCAGGACTTGAGATGTGGGATTGTGCCTAAGATGTAGTAAAGTGATGCTTTAAAAAAAAAATTTTTTTTTATTGGAGTTTAGTTGATTTACAAAGTTGTGTTAGTTTCTACTGTACAAAGTGAATCGGTTATATATATAATCAGTTATACACACACACACACACACACACATCCACTCTTTTTAAGATTCTTTTCCCATATAGGAGTATTGAGTATTGAGTATAGAGTATTGAGAAGGGTTCCCTGTGCTGTACAGTAGGTCCTTATTAGTTACCTGTTTTATAGGTGCTGTGCTTAGTTGTTCAGTCATGTCTGACTCTTTGTGACCCCATGGACTGTAGCCAGCCAGGCTCCTCTGTCCATGGGATTTTCCAGGCAAGAATACTAAAGTGGGTTGCCATGCCTTCTTCCAGGGGATCTTCCCAACAGGGATCAAGCCCAGGTATCCTGCACTGTAGGTGGATTCTTTACCATCTGAGTCACCAGGGAAGCCCAAGAATACTGGAGTGGGTAGCCTATCCCTTTCTTTAGGAGAGCTTCTCAATCCAGGAATTGAACCGGGGTCTCCTGCATTGCAGGCAGATTCTTTACCAGTTGAGCTACCGAGGAAGCCTGATTTTATAGGCAGTAGTATGTACATGCCAATCCCAATCTCCCAGTTTATGCCCCCCAACCCCAGCTTCCCCTCTGGTTTGTTTTCTGCATCTGTGCCTCTATTTCTGTTTTGTAAATAAGCTCATTTGTACCATTTCCTTTTAGATTCCATGTGTAAGCAATACCATATGATACCTGTCTTTCTCTGTATGACTCAGCCATAAAAAAGAATGAAATAATGCCATTTTCAGCAACATGGATGGATCTAGATATTGTCATACTGAGTGAAGTAAAGCAATGATTCAATTGTTTCTTTCTTGTGCCTTTTGGGAAGGCAGTTCATTGTTATTTCGCTCAGCCTTAGTTACCTCATCAGTAAAATTGAGGTGAGTCAGTGAGGTGAATGTGAAATGCGATTATGTATGCAAAAACCTCTTTGAGCTGAACTTCTGTATAAATGTGAACTATTGTGGGTAGAGGGGTACCCTAAAGCTCTAGTGCTAATTTATTACTATATAAGAAGTTTTCTTCAAGCTGACCTTGTATTCTGTATCTTCCTGTTTACTATCAAACTTCTCTGAGAGTTTTTTTGTATTTACCATCCCTACCTTGAAACCATCCATTCCCACCTCAACCTCCTGATACTGAGTTTCCACTTCCATCTCTGCCACTGCACTCACCAGGGTTGATTTTCATGTAACTAAGTCCAATGTCAACTTTTACAACCTTATCTTATCAAACTCTCAGCTTGATTGGAGACACTTTTTGCCTTTTCAATAGTCCTCATTTTATTTTCCATTTGCTTCTCAAGTATCTACTTCTCATTTTCTTTTGTAGGATCCTCCATCATTTTTTATTCCAAAGAGTTTATTCCAAGGAGTTCTGTCTTAGCTCACTTCTCTTCTATGAAACTTCTCCAGGCTTCCACCTAATTTTATCACTTAAATTATCATCAATAAGCTGATGACCCCAAGCTCTACAGCTTTTTCCTGCCTACTTCTTTTTTCTTAACTCATGACCTTTCTCAGACTTCATCATCTCTCTTTTGCATGGATTCATTAGTTTTCTCAATGGTTTTCCTGTTTCCAGTCTTGAGCAAACTCCTGCTCCCTACATCCTTCCTGCTTCCTCATCTTCTGCAGTGTTTCTTGTTTGAGCCAAAATGATCTTTCTAAAATACAAATCTAGACTCTCCAAAATCTTTTATATATTTAAAGCATTTTTATCCATTCTCTTGGGTAAAACCAACAGTAAACAAAAATAAAGAAAAGCAATAAATAGAATTCTGTATTCAATAAAACTAGGAAAGATTTGCAGCTCCAAATTACAACATATGAAGAATATCGTTAAATTGGTCCAAAATAAAAACTGTACATATAGAGAAGATACACCTCTAGAGGTTTCAGTCATCATTCAGAGTTATCCAAATATATGTGCCAAATATTGTTGTCTGTAAAGATGAGGCCATTCAAATGTCACACACTGGTGGGGGGTGATTTAGAAATTATGAAGACATGTAATATTTACAAGAGAGGAGGAGAGATGGAAAGAGAAGAAAAATAAACATTAAATCATAAGATGAAAACTTGGAAGATACGTCATACAAGGTACTCAAGCCTGTACATCACTACAAGCTAAATAGAACAATCTCTCCCAACACACCCAGGCAGAGATACCACCTAAAGGAGGGGAGAAATTTGATAGAAGGGAAACAAGGCTAAATAACACAATTGGTAAGAAAATATTCTAAGACAGAATACCTAACTCTGTGTGACCAGCTGCCATAGCTCACCCTTCCAGCCTGTCCTCCAAACCATTCTTTGTCTCAGAGCTTTTCTAGAAACATGTGATTCTCATTAAAAGATAAAGAAAATTTAGAAAATAAAATACAAGGCAAATGTGAAATAAGGCCTAGAATAATTATGTAGCAATTTAGGGGAAGCTTATATAAACACTTCTCTATTAAGTAAAAAAAAAAATTTTTTTTAATCAAGTAACAGATACAAAGGCTCAGAAAAGACATATTAAGACAGAGAAGGGAAAAAGTAAACTTAGAAGAACCTAAGAAAAAATGGAGGAGAAAAATAAACCCATAAAGTAAATAAAATGCATGGTGCTGTGTACTGTACTTAGTCTCTCAGTCGTGTCCGACTCTTTGCGACCCCATGGACTGTAGCCCGCCAGGCTCCTCTGTCCATGGGGATCCTCCAGGCGAGAATACTGGAGTGGGTTGCCATGCCCGCCTCCAGGGGATCTTCCCAACCCAGAAATCAAATCCAGGTTTCCCACATTGCAGGCTGATTACCATCTGAGCCACCAGGGAAGCAATGGTGGGAAGCATCACCAAGAAGAGCTAACATTTCTAAAAATACAGTTAGGAACATAAACAAGCTTGATAAGTGAATACAATGGAGTAAAAAGAACAAAGAGTTTGAAAGGTTTGGAAGCCAAAAACATTGCAATGTATATGTAATTGGCAGCCCTGATTAAAGAGAACAGAGCAAATGTAACAACAACAACAAAACTATAATACTATATAAAAAAACTTCCCTGAATAAAGGATAATCTACATTTGAAAATTAGAAGGACACAACGCCAACTAAGAAGCACTGATATCAAATGACCAACATACATTCCAGTGACATTGGACATGAGGATGGAGAAAAAATCCTTTAAGCATTAAGGAGAAGAAGAAAAAACCCTAGTAACTGAGAAGAGATGAGCTACTTTTATCAGCCTTCTGGCATAAGATTAGACAGTCATATTTTAGAACTTTCAAATGGAAAGATGTAGAACTCATGAAAAACATAGTCACCATGTTTGATGATAAAATCCAGGGCCATTTAGAACTTTCACTAAATAAGGCTGATTAAAAGGGAAATTGTATAAGGAGTATGAACAAATCATATAAAATAAAAGAACAATAACAATAATAAAAAAAGGATTTTTCATCTTTAAAAAATGCATATAATCCACTGAAAAGTTCTAGAAATAATGGCTAACTCATATTTCATAAAATGCAAGCATTTTTCATTTTGGGTGAACAGGCTTTCTGAAACTCTTATGAAAGTTTAAAGGTTTATAATACTCTCTTTTTAAAGTTATTGTTCATATATATATGTATATATGCATACATATATCCCTGCCCTCTTGAATCTCCCTCCACCTCCCTGCCATTCCATCCATCTAAGTTATCTAGCTCACCAGGCTGAGCTCCCTGTGCTATACAGCTACTTCCCACTAGCTATCTATTTCACATATGGTAGTGTGTATATGTCAGTGTTATTCTCTCAATTTATCCTACCCTTTCCTTCACACACTGTGTCCACAAGTCCATCCTCTATGCCTGGATCTCTATTCTTGCCCTGCAAATAGGTTCATCAGTATCATTTTTTCTAAATTCAATATATATGCATTAATATATGACACTTGTTTTTCTCTTTCTGACTTACTTTACTCTGTATGACTGACTCTATATTCATCTACATCACTACAAATGACCCAACTTCATTCCTTTTTATGACTGAGTAATATTCTACTGTGTATATGTACCACATCTTCTTTATCCACTCATCTGTCAATGGACATTTACATGGATGGGTGGTTGCTTCCATGTCCTGGCTATTGCAAGTAGTGCCACAATGAACATGGGATACATATGTCTTTTTTGAATTATGGTTTTCCCAGAGTATATGCCCAGTAGTGGGATTGCTACCAATATGCTATCATACTGCTACCAATATAGTAGTTTTAGTTCTAGATTTTTAAGGAACCTCCATACTGTTCTTCATAGATTTTCCTAATTTAACCATGTTAAGTGTTCAGGTTTATTCTATTCTTAACACATATGTGTTAATTTAACACATATATGTTAATTTAACACATGATGTCATAGAATATACATATCTAATATATATATAATTATCATATAACCAACATATGTTGCATGTTATAACACTTGTATGATATCACTAATATATTATGTTAATTTAGCATAATTCAACATGCAGCCAATAATAGTGCTACATTAACACATATGTGAATTAACACAGTTTAACATATTGTAACATATATATGTATTCAACCCATGTTAATTACATAAGCAATGTATTAATTAGAGAGAGAGTCTGTGTGTTTACATGTGTGTGCATTTGTATCTCCTTTTTTCTTATGTAAGTGGTAGTATTGTATACATACATTTTAACAACTTGCTTTTTCACTTAGCAGTGTAACCTGGAGAACACACCACATACACAGTTTTGAGGAGGAAAAGTTGTAAAATTCTTGCTCGAATTTGAATGCAATAGAAGGATAATTTCTAGATATACAAGGTGAGGGAAGTATTTTACTAAAATCAAGCCAATAAATAAATTCCACAAAAAATTTACCAATCTAATGTACTGATGAATTAAAGAAAGTAAATCTTGCTGCTAAGTCACTTCAGTCGTGTCTGACTCTGTGCGACCCCACAGACGGCAGCCCACCAGGCTCCTCCGTCCCCGGGATTCTCCAGGAAAGAACACTGGAGTGGGGTGCCATTGCCTTCTCTGAAGTATATCTTAGAGAAGGAAATTTGAGGCTAAAAGGATTGGCAGAAAGTGATGGAATCAATTGAACATAGAGTTAAGACATAATTGTTGTCAACTAACAGCATACCAATGTGAACAAACCTTAAAAGATTCCCTTGACAAAACAGTATCATTTTGAAAATAAAAACTCGAGCTTAAGTTTTCAGATAATAACTAACTGGGAGAAAGAAGGGAGAGTAATAAAAACAAAGTATGCTCTTTTTCTCATCTGCAGATACCATGTATTCTTGATTTTAATAACTGAAAAAATGAATATTCAGTTTTTAAAAGTGAGCCATGAATATACTTTCTAAGTTGCTAATGAGAGGGTGGACCACAGAGAGTTTCCTGGGAGATGTGCAGGACTGATGAGCAGCAGCAGCCATTTTGCAGCTCATAGGTTATTGATCTGCTGCCTCCAGTCCTTGGTTTGAGATAAGACTTCTCCTGAATCTTCCTTCATTCCTGTGTTATATGTGTGTCCATGATGAAGTGAGGTCAGAGAGCTCATGAGATCTAGCCTGTGATAGCCTTTGTGGACTTAGCATTAAACATGAACAGAATAGCCTTCCAGAAATTGTTTAATGACTTCGGCTGTGTACGATTAGATTGTGTGTGTGTGTATGTGTATTCTAGTGGTGCTTTTTCCATTGAATCCTGACTGATATCCACACCCACACTGATACATGTTTATACTGTTTATTTAGGGATATAAACATATTTGGAAGATGGTAATTAATTCTATGCTTGACTCTGCCATTCATCTTGTGTAATATTGGACAAATTCCTTACTCTGTTAATCTCAGCTTCCTCATCTGTAATATGGTGGACTGGTACTGCTAATTTCTAAATGTATAGTGTTTTTTTTCAAGCTGCAGTTTAAGATCCACTGACAAATTGTGAAATCAATGGAGTAGTGGGTGGCAACCAGAATCATAAATAAAAGTAAATGGAATAGAATGCTGCTGCTGCTGCTGCTGCTAAGTCGCTTCAGTCGTGTCCGACTCTGTGCGACCCCATAGATGGCAGCCCACTAGGCTCCTCTGTCCCTGGGATTCTCCAGGAAAGAACACTGGAGTGGGTTGCCATTTCCTTCTCCAATGCATGAAAGTGAAAATTGAAAATGAAGTTGTTCAGTCCTGCCCGACTCTTAGCGACCCCATGGTCTGGAGCCTACCAGGCTCCTCCGTCCATGGGATTTTCCAGGCAAGAGTACTGGAATCAAGTGCCATTGCCTTCTCCGAAATGGAATAGAATAGAAAATGTCAAAGTGCTTAACACATAGGAAGAGTAACATTTTTATTTCAGGTGGATAGATAGACATGTGTGTGTGTGTTGTAATGTAGAATGTGTTTCTTACAGGGAGTCAGGTTAGAAAAGCTTGAAAAATGTTTACTTTTGTAATGATCAAGTAGATTATGTCTCAGAGCTAAAACTATGTGTTCACTCTGGTCTGCACAGTATCAATACATGGAAAACCATAGATTATAATCTGCAGCTCTGGTGTCTGGCTATTATATTTCCTCTGTCTTTGTTTTCCTCAGCTTTCTATTGTTTGAATATATGCATGAACCGCACAAAATTTTATGTCTGAATTACCTATAAACAATAAAACTTTAAGAAGTAAATAAAATCAGGTTTCTGGCTTTTCTGAAAAATTCAGAATGTCTATAATATTAGGCAGATTCTTGTTTGACAACAATCAGCTAGAAATGAGTAGAGATTTCTCCCCTATACAGGGGCATGTGTTTTAAAATGGATGTTTGATGTATTATTATTTATATACAGTGAGGCCAATTGATTAGGAGAGAATGGTCATTGAAAGATAGCTTTCTACACATAGAGGAGGGGGTATTCCACGCCATGCCACTGGGTAGAGGGCACACAGGGAGGTACCAGGGTTGATAGCAGACAGAGGAAGTGGGAAGAAAACATGAGTCAGAACCTTATCATGGTATCTGCAGGCAAAGACAAGGCAAGGCAAATCAAGATAAGCAGGTATAGGAATAGCCAGTGTGAATACTTTCAAGGGTCTCTGGGACTGTCCTAGATGTCTAGCATCTGGTCCTGGGGTGATTAGAATTGCAGGGCAGTAGTGGTTCAGAATGTAAGACCATTTTGAAGGACACGGTTTGGAGGTGTGAGCTCTGGATTGGTTGGTTTGCATATGAAAGGCATGCTATTGGGCAAATCCTTTACTATCTTTAGGAATTGACTAGCCCAGGGAAATGTCAGCCAGCTCCAGTATTCTTGCCTGGAAAATTCTGTGAACAGAGGAGCTTAGCAGGTGACAGTCCATGGAGTCACGAGGAGTCGGAAACAACTGAACGACTGAGCACACAGGCAAACTACTTCTAATAGGATCTCCCAAGATGTCAAAGCATCAGAAATATGGAAAATAGAAGGGCATGATCAATACAACATGTAGGTTATAGTTTGCCCTAGTCCCTAGCTGGCCATTCATTTGTTATGTGCATTTGAGTCTGGAGTCCCTAGTTTGGTCAATTATTTCCCACTGGTATAGTGGTGAAGAATATTTTTTTTGCCTAGGATTTAGCTACCTGTTTTTCAGTTACAGACTGTGAATAGCAGAGACCCTAGAAGTACAAGGTAGTTGTCTGGAGTAGGAAGTAACACTGCAGAACATGAAGCAATGACATACCAGCTGCATGGCTCATCTCTCAGGGCTGATGGATTTGGGTTGATGGCGGAGACACAACATCTCTTTAACTTCCTGACTGGCAAGGGATCCACTGCCAATGAGGCAGAATTTTCTGGCTGGATTATCAACAGGGTTCAAAGTCCTCTGGGCAATAATTGTCCTTGGTCAATGCCATCCAAAACAGTAGTCTTGGTTTTGTTTTTACATTTCTAGATTGGGACCAGCACTTAGGATCGTCTCTCCCACCAATGTTGGTACCTTTGGAGAAAAAGTCAGCATTTTAGGACTTCATTCACCAGGAGGACAATATGTCAAAGAGTCACCTCCTCTCACAAGCCTCACTGCACTTTGCAGTGACGGTCCTAGATCTTGATTAACATAACTAAAAAATGCTCTTCTTTTTGATTCTTATTCAGTTTAAGTTAGTGATGAATCTTTTTTTTTTTTTTCTATTATGCACACAAGGTCTGGCATCAGAAGGACCTGGGTTCAAATTCCAGTATTATCACTTTAGATTGTGTGGTATTGCAATGTACTTCACTTCTTTTAGTCCGTTCAGCTATTAAGTTGGGATAATATTATCTATTTAGGCCTTTGTTAGGGGTTTAGCTGCAACTCAACTAAAGCACTTAGAACCCTTTTGGATACAAAATAAATGCTCATGTATGAAAAGCAGAGACATCACTTTGCCAACAAAGGTCTGTATAGTCAAAGCTATGGTTTCTCCAGTAGTCAGGTCAGATGTGAGAGTTGGACCATAAAGAAGGCTGAGCACCAAAGAATTGATGCTTTCAAACTTGGGTGCTGGAGAAGACTCTTGAGAGTTCCTTGGACTGCAGAGAGATCAAACCAGTCAATTCTAAAGGAAATCAACCCTGAATATTCACTGGAAGGACTGATGCTGAAGCTAAAGCTCCAATACTTTGGCCACCTGATCCGAAGAGCCCACTCTTTGGAAAAGACTTTGATGCTGGAAAAGATTGAAGGTAGGAGGAGAAAGGGATGACAGAGGAAGAGATGGTTGAATGGCATCAACAATTCAATGGACATGAGTTTGGGTGAACTCTGGGAGATAGTGAAGGACAGGGAAGTCTGGTGTGCTGCAGTCCATGGGGTCGTAAAGAGTCGGACATGACTGAGTGACTGAACAACAACATAATGGCTATTATTTTACTTTTATCCATAAAATATACTATACCAGGCAGGGTGCTGGTGCCACAGAGACGAGACAGCATGGTCTCTGTCATAAGAAAATACAATTCACTGTGGGAAATGCTGTAGCATGGAAAGGTATGGAGTCTACATGAAGGATCTATTCTTGGGAAGGTGTGGAGTATAACAGGGAAGGCATCAAAGAGCAGGGTCAGGAGTAGGATAGGGTGCATGAGGTCCCTGGGGCACGAAATATAAGGAGTCACTTACCTGATTTTGAGCGCCTCTAAATTTTGTGTCCTGGGTACCTCTCTCACCTCATCTGACTCCTGGCCCTACTAAAGATGAGATGCTATTAGAAGTAGACTTTCAAGCATAAGCAGGTGATGCCAGAGGAATATCCAAAGCAAAGAGGGAGGTAGCTATAAAAGCATAAAGCAAGGAAATAAAATAGTAGATACACGTCATTCACCATGAATGAAACATCATGTGGTCATCAGGAAGAGTGGCCATCAGGAAGAGAAATGAGGCTGCTAAGGTAGGTTCAGTTCACTTCAGTTGCTCAGTCATGTCCAACTCTTTGCAACCCCATGGACTGCAGCACACCAGGCCTCCCTGTTCATCAGCAACTCCCAAAGCTTGCTCAAACTCATGTCCATTGAGTTGGTGATGCCATCCAACCATCTCATCCTCTATTGTCCCCTTCTCCTCCCACCTTCAATCTTTCCCAGCATCAGAGTATTTTCCAATGAGTCAGTTCTTTGCATCAGGTGGCCCAAGGATTAGAGTTTCAGCATCAGCATCAGTCTTTCTGATGAATATTCAGGGTTGATTTCCTTTAGGATGGACTGGTTGGATCTCCTTGCAGTCCAAGGGACTCTCAAGAGTCTTCTCCAACACCACAGTTCAAAAGCATCAGTTCTTTGGCTGTCAGCTTTCTTTATAGTCCAAGTCACATCCATACATGACTACTGGAAAAACCATAGCTTTGACTAGATGGTGAAGTAATGTCTCTGCCTTTTAATATGCTGTTTAGGTTGGTCATAACTTTTCTTCCAAGGAGATAGGGGTCAGAAAATAAAGACCATTTCTAGGCACTCAAAGGAACTTGACATTTATCCTTGGCAATGAGGAAGCTCTGGAAATAAGTTAATAATACACTTAATAAGACATGTGCAGGGCCCAAAGAAACAGAAATATAAATATCTTTGAGAGGCATCAAAGAAGTCCTGAATGAATGGAGAAACATAGAGTTATCTTTGCATTCCTGAGATCATCGAGACTCATTGTAAACTCTCTAAAGTACATTATCATCCAACTCTTCTTTCCATCTGATTCAACAGCACCTAAGGACTTTCCACTTAGCCTGACCCAGTCAAGTAAGCGATGATGTCAATCAGTAAAAAGTGAAACCTCCCATTTCACCACTAACTTCTGAACCTGCCTGCAACAATGATAATACTGGTGGAATTCCAGAGTAATGAAGGAGTAAGGGCAAAACTGGGCACCTCCTTGGCCCCTTCTCCATTTGGCTGGTGATATATATGCCTGGTATATTTATATGAGACTATATAGTGGGGAGGGAGTTTAATACTGAATGATATTGGTCATGTCATCACTTCAGTACCTGGAAACTTACAGCTGTAATTAGTTTGCTTTAAGAAAGATAAAGAAATGGAGCATTTCTGGCTTTATATATTGAGATGTTCTTACCTGCCACCCATGAAAGATCAAGAATCCTTTTAAAAAATCTACATGGACCCTAAAATTTAAAAGCAACTGTGTTAATCAACTATTTGCAGCAATATTGTGCATAACAAACTATTCCACAGTGTACGGGCTTAGAACACCCAGCATTTATTTCATGCTTATTCATCCATGATTTTTTTTTTTTTTAAGTTTTGCTAGGTTAGACTTCATGCTTTGAACATCAGCATTTAGGCTGGGTTAGAGCCCCTCCATGTGTCTCTTCATTCATTTTTTTATTAATTAATTTTTATTGCAGTATAGTTACTTTACAATGTTGTGTTTGCTTCTATAGCACAGCAAAGTGAATCAGACATACATATATGTATACTATACGCCCTCTCTTTCGGAATTCCCTCCCATTTAGGTCACCATCCCGCATTAAGTAGAGTTTCCTGTGCTGTACAGTGTGTTGCCATCAGTTGTGTATTTTATACATAGTATCAATAGTGTATATATGTCAGTCCCAATCTCCTAATTCCTCCCACCCAACTCCTTTCCCCCTTGGTATCCATACATTTGTTCTTTAAGTCTCTGTCTCTCTATTTCTACTTTGCAAATACTGGTAAAGAATCCGCCTGCAGTGCAGGAGACCTGGGTTCAATCCCTGGGTTGGGAAGATCCCCTAGAGGAGGAAATGGCAACCCACTCCAGTATTCTGTATTCTACAGTATCCAGTATTCTAGTATTCTGGCATGGAGAATTCCATGGACCATGTAGTCCATGGGGTCGCAAAGAGTCAGATATGACTGAGTGACTTTCACTTCACTTCATACCATTTTTTTTAGATTCTACATATATGTATTAATATATGATATTTGTTTCTGCATTCTTTTTGGATTAGCCACTTTCTAGGGCACGCTCTTCTTGGAATGGGTCACATAAGGGAAAGAGGACAATAGAAACACATGGAGCTTCTTCAGGTCTGGAACTGTAATATACATTTGTGAGGTTAAACCAATCACATGGCCAATACTCAAGGGAATATGTTGGACAATAACCACAGTCACACAAGAGGACAGTTGGGTTTGCTTGTGACTCAAGTGATAAAACCTCCTTAGCATGCATGTTCTTTGCATCTGAGTTATTTCTAAGAGTGGTATAAATCTAACTTACAGACTTATTTGGAAACCCCAGTAAGTGCAGAAGTGTTCTATGAAAGCATGGACTTCCCTGGTAGCTCAGAGGTAAAGAATCTGCCTGTCAATGTAGGAGACAAGGGCCAATCCCTGGTCTGGGAAGATCCCACATGCCGCAGAGAAACTAAGCCCGTGAACCACAACTTCTGAGTCCACATGCTGAAATCCCTGAAGCCTGTGTGCCAGAGAGCCCATGCTCTGCAACAGGAGAAGCCACTGCAGTGAGAAGCCCAAACACCACAGCTAGGGAGTAGCCCCCGCTCGCCGCAACTAGAGAAGCCCACGGAGCAATGAAGACCAGGTACAGCCAAAAATAAATAAATAAATCATTAAAAAATGTCTTTAAAAGTCAAAGCACTTAAAATGTCCTCTTCATAATTGTTAAAATGGAGATGATAAAACTCAGACTTGGCTATGAGTCTTCAGCCCGTGCTTCCTAGTTAGACGTGAATTTTTTGTGGGATGGCTCCAGGGTCAGCCTGAGGCTGGCGCAGACCACACAGACTGCTGATGCTGACCCTTGAGTTTTAGGCTGGCAGAAAGATGACCGTTGTGGGGTGCACATTCTAAAAAAGGTATGCCGAATCTCTTCTAGCTTTTAGTATGTGTCTGTTTCTGGTTTTTAACCTGTCCTCCATTGCAATGGAGAAAAGCCAGAACTCTACATTCTTTTTTCATAGAAAGCTCACATGTTAGTCCAAAATGAACAATGTAGGCTAACCATCCTTCTGTTGGTTTAGCTCTTGCTGACAATTTCCCAACCCCATTGCTGACAGGTGTACTCTAACGTCTGCACGATGGATAGGAGAAAATTACTTGCAAATATATAAGAATGAATCTGGGCTTGGAAATCAGGATGCTTGGCTTCCAGGGCTGGCATCGCCACTTTTCCTTCTGTTTCCTCATCTATAAAATGGAGATAATAATAACTGCCCTACTTTCTCACATGGTGGCTGTGAAGACAAAATGAGAAAAGCACGTTGCAAAATAAGAAACACTATTCAAATGCAAGACAGTTTTAGATTCTTCAATTCCTCTCTGAATTAATAATAGCCCCTCACATTTGTACAATGCTCTTCTCATTTTTCAAAGAGCTTCCACTAGCATTACTGAATTTTGTCTGAATCACAGTCCTAAATTTCTCAGGGGAGGAAACAGAGGCTGAGAACAGTCTCATGGCTTATGTAGGGGTCATCCAGTTGGTAACAGGATTGTGTTGTGCTTAGTTGCTCAGTCGTGTTGAACTTTGCGCCTCCATGGACTATAGCCTGCAAGTCTCCTCTGTCCGTGGGATTCTCCAGGCAAGAATACTGGAGCGGGTTGCCATACCTTCCTCCAGGGGATCTTCCCAACCCAGGGATCAAACCCAGGTCTCCCACATTGCAGGTGGATTCTTTACTGTCTGAGACACCAGGGAAACTCAAGAATACTGGAGTGGGTAGCCTATCTCTTCTCCAGGGGATCTTCCTGACCCAGGAATTGAAACGGGGTCTCCTGCTTTGCAGGCAGGTCCTTTACCAGCTGAGCTACCAGGGAAGCCCAACAGGGCTGGGAGAGCAGCTTGTTTCCCCAGCACCATTCCTATACTTGGTTCATGGGAATCCTCTGCTTCAGCTTCTCATCAAAGCCCTTGGAAGTCCACCTGAAAAAAATGCTTACGAGTGCATTGCTACAGGTGGCTGAGGGCAGTCAGGGTGGGAAACCGCCTCCTGGGAATGTGAGTTAGGGCTAGCAAAAGTAACTCCAGAGCCTGTCCAAGACTGGGCAATACTGATGGGCCTTGTGGTCCAGGCCCCCAGGTCACTGGCAGTTTCTAGATCAATCTCATTTCACCAGCTTCTTTTTAGAATGATAGAAAGATGGCCACAAGGTCAGACACCCAACGGAGATTTCTTGAATTCCCTATAGTGTTGGGCAAGATGCTCCAGGACACAGAGCTATCTACTTACTTAACATGGAAGGAAATTCACAGATCTTTCTATTCCCAAGTGCTCATTCTGTAGCTAGAACACAGAGGGTTACAGAAGAGTAGAAGCTTGCTCTTGGTTAGAGAATGAGTTTGGCATTCTTACAGATCTTGGGATACATTTTCTGCTTTGCCACTTACTTATTGAAGAGCTGGTGAAGCAGAGCAAGATCCTGTGTTCCCTCCCCCATGTCCTCTGCTTGCCTCTTGCCTGTAGAAAACTTTAGCCAAAGAATAAGTTTAATCAGGGAAATGAGAACATACGAAAACAGAGGCAAACAGTCAAGGAGACCAAATAATAATAATGTAGTCATTAAGCATAGTCAAGGACGTTTAGTTCCTTCTCAAGGGCAATAGATAATATTCTGAGCCATATCCTGTGAGCTGTCTTATGGATAGTGAAACCCCCACCAGGTGGAAGAGGGTAACTACATGATGACCAGACTGTACCCATGTCATAAGCTGCCACAATTCCGAGAACTGGCCTCAAAGACATGGAAACAAGCCAACCCTGGAACTGAAGACTAACTGTACCTAAAACAACCAAAACAATGCTGATCACTAGTTTGAAAATGACTGTCAGTACTGTCTGTGCTATTTTTCTGCATGTAGTCCCCCTTAACTTCTGTCTATAAAAGCTCTTGCCCCACTGGCTGGCTGCAGTAGAGGAGGGGAGTCAGCGTTTAGTCAGACGTCTACCAACCTCCCTCCCCCAGTAGTCGATGTCTGAAATAAAGCCAACTTTCCTTTCCACCAATCTGGCCTGTTTATTGGTTTTGAGCAGTGAGCAGTCAGACCCCTCACACTTTTTTGGTAACGCTGGCATGGAAGGACTAAATGAGATAAACATATTTAAAACACTGAGCATATGATGGGCACTGCAACTATAGTAGAGTCTGTTAGCCAGTGTGCTTGATTGCAAACAATTGAACTCCCTGTAGCTAGTGAAATGGGATGTTATTTTCTTTTTTAAAATTAATTAATTTATTTTAATTGGAGGCTAATTACTGTACGATATTGTGGTGTTTTTTGCCATACATCGAGATGAATTAACCACAGGTGTACATGTGTCCCCCCATCTTGAACCCCCGTCCCACCTCCCTCCCCAACCCATCCCTCTGGGTTGTCCCAGAGCACTGACTTTGGGTGCCCTGCTTCATGCATCGAACTTGCACTGGTCATCTGTTTTACATATGGTAATATACGTGTTTCAATGCTATTCTCTCAAACCATCCCACCCTCCCCTTCTCCCACATAGTCCAAAAGTCTGTTCTTTACAGCTGTGTCTCTTTTGCTGCCTTGCATATAGGGTGATCGTTACTATCCTAAATTCCATATATATATATGCATTAATATACTGTGTTGGTGTTTCTCTTTCTGACTTACTTCACTCTGTTTAATAGGCTCCAGTTTCATACACTTCATTAGAACTGACTTAAATGTGTTCTTTTTTTAATAGCTGAGTAATATTCCATTGTGTATATGTACCACAACTTCCTTATCCATTTGTCTGCTGATGGACATCGAGGTTGCTTCCATGTCCTAGCTATTGTAAATGGTGCTGCAATGAATGTTGGGATACATGTGTCTCTTTCAGTTCTGGTTTCCTCAGTATGTATGGCCAGCAGTGGGATTGCTGGGTCATATGGCAGTTCTATTTCCAGTTTTTGAAGGTATCTCTACACTGTTCTCCACAGTGGCTGTACCCACCAACAGTGTAAGGGGGTTCCCTTTTCTCCACACCCTCTCCAGCATTTATTGTTTGTAGACTTTTTGATGGCAGCCTTTCTGACCGGAATGAGATGGTACCTTATTGTGGTTTTGATTTGCATTTTTCTGATAAAATGAGTGATGTTGAGCATCTTTTCATGTGCTTGTTAGCCATCTGTCTGTCTTTGGAGAACTGTCTGTTTACTTCTTTGGCCCACCTTTTTGATTGATACTTATTTTTCTTGTATTGACCTGCATGAGCTGCTTGTATAGTTTAGAGATTAATTCTTTGTCAGTTGTTTCATTTGCTATTATTTTCTCCCATTCTGAAGGCTGCCTTTTCACTTTGCTCATAGTTTCCTTTGTTGTGCAAAAGCTTTTACGTTTAATTAGGTTCCATTTGTTTATTTTTGTTTTTATTTCCATTACTCTGAGAGGTGGGTCATAGAGGATCTTGCTGTGATTTATGTCAGAGTGTCCTGCCTATGCTTTCCTGTAAGAGTTTTATAGTTTCTGATCTTACACTTATTTAACCTATTTTGAGTTTATTTTGTGTATGCTATTAGAAAGTGTTCTAGTTTCATTCTTTTATAGACGATTGACCAGTTTCTCCAGCACTACTTGTTGAAGAGATTGTCTTTTCTCCATTGTATATTTTTGCCTCCTTTGTCAGAGATAAGGTGTCCATAGGTGCATGGATTTATCTCTGGGCTTTCTATTTTGTTCCATTGATCAGTATTTCTGTCTTTGTGCCAGTACCATACTGTCTTGATGACTGTAGCTTTGTATATAGTCTGAAGTCAGGAAGGTTGATTCCTCCAGTTCCATTCTTCTTTCTCAAGATTGCTTTGGCTAGTTGAGGTTTTTTGTATTTCCAGAGAAATTGTAAAGTTATTTGTTCCACTTCTGTGAAAAATACTTTTCGTAGCTTGATAGGGATTGCATTGAATCTATGGATTGCTTTGGGTAGTATACTCATTTTCATTATATTGATTCTTCCAATCCACAAACATGGTGTATTTCTCCACCTATTTGTGTCATCTTTGATTTCTTTCATCAGTGTATTATAGTTTCTATATATAGGGCAACAAGTACCTCCTTCTCAGAATCTTCAAGAGGCTTGAATCAAAGTTGGGGAGTACACAGATGGGAACAAAGTTCATCTACATCCTGACCAGGGCTGCCCTGGTGGCTCAGTGATAAAGGCTCTGCCTGCTAATGCAGGAGATGTGGGTTTGATCCCTGACCCAGAAAGATCTAAGCCCATGTGCCACAACTACTGAGCCTGTGCTCCAGAACCCTGGAGCTGCAACTACTGAGTCCACATGTCCTGCTCCATTGAGAAGTTCCTGTCCTGCAACTAGAGTGTAGTCCTCACTCACCGCAACTAGAGAAAAGCCCAAGAAGCAGTGCACAGCCAAAAATTAAATAAATAATTTTTTAAAGTTATTGTCTTATTAAAAAATTCCCTGATCATAAGAAGAATTTTCATATGTGATGGAGAATTTAAGAAATAATCACTAAGGTTTCCCTTGCTTTTCTCTGTCCCTGTCGCTTTATATGTACCCCGACTGTTGCTGACTCATGCATAGGGCTCCAGACTCCCAAACTGTTTCCTTATATCATATTTTCCCCTCCAGCCTGTCTCTGAACTGGCCCAGTTAAGCTCATTAAAGGCATTTACCACCTTGTGTCTTTCCTGGCATCAGCTCCTCACTTGCACAGCTCTCATACCACCATCACTAACCAAACAATATACTGCAAGCATTTTTCCATGTCATTAATTTTTCTTTTGCAACATGATTTTTAATAGCTACATAGTACCCACAGTGTAGATGCATAAAATGTATTTAACCAACTCCAAATTGTGCACTAATGTTATTGTCTGTTTTTTTTTTTTCCCTTGATATCACAAATGTTCAGCAATGAAAACTCTGCAAAAATCACTTTGCATTCTTATGATTATTTCTAGAGGTCAGTTTTTTAGAAATAGAAGTACTGAGACAAGTGATCTTTAAAAACTCTTAATAGGTACTGCCCACTTGGCCCCCAGAAATGTAGTGTAAGGTTTTATATTCCCAACCACTGTGGCAACCTCATCTTTGCTTCTGCCCTTGCAAACATTGGGTGTTATCATTCTTTAATCTCTACTAATTATATAGATGAAAAATGTTTCTCATTATTATTTTAGTGCAAACTTCTTTGATTATTAGTGATATTAAATATTTATTTTAATTGTATTTTTTTTATTAGCAGAAGTTTGTAATTTTTATGTAGTCAACTTCATTAACGTGTAAAGCTGATCTCACCATTTCCCCTCCTGAGACTTCATCCAAGCACTGTGTTCATTATATCAGATGCTATGTGATGGGTAGTGTTGATCAGCACAAATCTGTTTAAACAGAATAAGGAAATGTATTATACTGAATAACAGGAAGATGAAAAGATATATGATCATAGAGTCTTTAAAAGGGTATATGTACTTGAACATATTGTGTGTGTATGTGTGTGTGTGTGTATGTGTGTGTGTGTGTGTGTGTGTGAGCACGCGCACCCTCACCCAGTAGAGTTAATGGACAGAACTTGCTGGCACAAAGAACATGCCTTAGTCAACAGGATATTTAGACTTGTAGAGATGATAAGGAGAAAGACATGGTATACTTTTAATATTCTGGGGTCCACAAAAGTTAAAGAACTCAGGTGGAATTTGAGAGATGTTTGTGCATAGCACGATACCTTAAATCATGTGGGCAAGGTTTGAATGTAAATCAAAGGATGCATACATCCTGTCTTCCTGGGTTTGGCATCTGCTTTTTGTTTCTCCTGCTGGATCGAAGATGTAAAACCATTAAAAGTGCAAGAAAATAATACAGTCCTTTTTTAGTTGTCAATACTTATTTACTTTTTTAATTTGTTTCTATTACACTGATTTATAATATTATGTAAAATTTAAGTGTACATCATTGTATTTCTATCCATACTTCTGTAACGTGGTACAACAGGCTCACCACTAAAAATCTGTTTTCTGTACATCACCATGCTATTGGCCCCCTTTATCTATTTCTCCCTCCTCTCAACCTCTTCCCATCTGATAACCATAACTCTGTTCTATGTATCTCTACATGTTTGGTTTGTTCATTTCGATTTTATTAGTTTTTTATATTTCACATATGAGTGAAGTCATGAGGTATTTGTCTTTCTCTGTCTGATTTATTTCATTTAGCATAACACCCTCAAGCTCCATTCATGTTGTCATAAGTGGCAAGATTTCATGTTGCTTATGTCTGAGTGGTATTTCATTGTATATACATACAGTATATATACATATATGTATACATACACATATATGTAAAGCTTCTTTTTTGTTTTTTTAGAGTACAATCAAAGCTTTACAATGTTGTGGTAGTTTGTACTATACAATGAAGTGAGTCACCTTTATGCACACATATATCCCCTCCTTCCTGAGCCTTCCTCCCACCCCTCCATCCCACCCCTCTAGGTCATCACAGAGCCCCGAGCTGAGCTCCCTATGCTGTAGAGCAATTTCCCACTAGCTGTCTATTTTACACATGGTACTGTACATATGTCAATGCTCCTCTCCCAGTTTGTCCCAGCTTCCCCTTCTCCACATTGTCCACACGCTAATTCTCTATGTCTGCATCTCTATTCCTGTCCTGCAGATAGGTTCATCTGTACTATTTTTCTAGATTCCATATATATGTGTTAATATATGATATTTGTTTTTCTCTTTCTGACTTACTTCACTCTGTATGACAGATTCTGGGTTCATTCACATCACTACAAATGACCCAATTTCATTCCTTTTTATGGCTAAGTAATATTCCATTGTGTCAGGAAGCATTCAACAGGAGGCTTCCTGTGTGCTGTTTTGGGTCTGTCATGAATCCTCTGCTCCTTATTAATTCCTGAATATTCAAACCGCTCCTGGGGCTGAAGGATGCATGCATTTCCTTCGTTAGTTTTTCCATATGGTGATAAGTAACTATTTACTACCCTCTTCCTTTTTATGAACCCTACAGTAAAAGTGATTATTTACAACTCTCTCTCTTTGATATGGATTGCCTTATGTTTCCTTGATAATTTGTAAGTCTGCACTTTTTATCTTTATCTCTGCTGAACAAAGCTACCTTGTAAGACAGTATATATACCCACACTGAATAAAACACCCTTGTTCCATCAGAGCTTGGGTCCCCGTGTCTTTCTTTCTTTTTCTCTCTCTTTCTTTCTCTCAGGCTAATTCTTTGGAGTGCAGAAGCCCGCTGAGCTCACTTTCTTGCCCGGGCTTGCAAGACCCTCATGAGAGGGCACCTTATGCCTACGTGAAGCAGTGCAAGCCCCGTGTCAAGGGCTTTATTGGTTTTCTGTGTAAACCAAGGAATATCAGCCTCTTTCTCTTTCTCTTTTACTTTCTTATCATTGACTCTGGACCACCAGGTTCCGGTCCATTAAAGGACCTCAACACCATTGTATATATATACCACATCTTCTTTATCCATTCATCTTTCAGTGGACATTTAGGTTGCTTCTATGTCCCAGCTGTACATAACATCTTTATCTATTCAAATATTTTTGAGCTTTTTCCATATCTTAGTTATTGTAAATAATGCCTTGATGAACACGGGAGTGTAGATATGTCTTGGGATTAGTATTTTTTTTTTTTTTTTTATTTCTTGGATAAATATGTAGAAGTAGGATAGCTGAGTCATATGGTATTATTGTTCTTAATTTTTTGAGGAATCTCTATTTCACAGTGGCTGTACCAATTTACATTCCCACCAACAATGTGTGAATGTCCCCTTTTCTCCACACCCTTGACAACACTTAATATTTCTTGTCTTTTTGGTAATGGCCATTCTGACAGTGTGAGGTGATATCTTGCTGTATAATTAGTCATGTTAAACATATTTTCATGTGCCTGTTGGCCACCTGTATGTCTTCTTTGGAAAATATCTATTAAGCTCCTCTGCCCAATTTTAATCAGGTTGTTTTTTGTTCCATCCACGGGATTTTCTAGGCAAGAATACTGGAGTGGGTTGCCATTTCCTCCTCAAGGGTATCTTCCCAACCCAGGGATCAAACCTGTATCTATTGCATCTCCTTTATTGGCAGGCGGATTCTTTACCACTCGTGCCACTTTGCAAATATCTTTTCTCGTTCAGTAGGTTGTAGTTTTTTTTATTGGTGATTTCCTTTGCTGTGAAGAGGGTTTTTAGTGTAATTCCATTTGTTTATTTTTACTTTTGTTTCCCTTGCTTGGTGGTATGTACATAGAAAGATATTGCTAAGACTGGTGTCAAAGAGCATACTGCCTGTGCTTTCTTGTAGATGTTTTGTGGTTTCAGGTCTTGCATTCAAATCTTTAAAACACTCTGAATTAATTTTTGTGTATGGTGTGAGATAGTGATCTAGGTTCTCTCTCTCTTTTTTTTTGAATGTGGCTGTCCAGGTTTCCCAACACCTTTTGTCAAAGAGACTGTTTTTTCTCCATTATGTATTCTTTGTTCCTTTGTAGTAAATTAATTGTCCATGTATGTGTGGATTTGTTTCTCAGCTCTCAATTCTGTTCCATTGATCTACTGATCTGTTTTCTGCCAATATCATCATATTTTTATTATTATGTCTTTATAGTATAGTTTGAAATCAGGGAGTGTGATACTCCCAACTTTGTTCTTTTTTCTCAGAAGTGCTTTCACTATTCAGGGTCTTTTGGGGCTCCAGATAAATTTTAGACATTTTTGTTATATTTCAGTGAAAAATGTCCTTGGGATTTTGATGGGGATTGCACTGAATCTGTAGAATTTGCTTTAGTTAATAAAACACTTTGATAATGTTGATTTTTACAATCCATGAGCACAGAATATCTTTCCATTTTGTGTGTGTCTTCTTCAATTTCTTTCAACAATTTCTTAGAGTTTTCAGTGTAAAGGTGTTTCATCTCCTTGGTTAAATTTATTCCAAGGTATTTGTGTGTGTGTGTGTGTGTGTGTGATTTTAAACAGGTTACTTTCTTGGTTTCTCTTTCTGCTAGCTCACTGTTACTGCATAGAAATACAACAGAGTTTTATACATTGATTTGAACTCTGAAACTTTATTATATGATTTTTATCACTGATTTTATTTATTTATTTATTTAAAATTTATTTTATTTTTAAACTTTACATAATTGTATTAGCTTTGCCAAATATCAAAATGAATCCGCCACAGGTATACATGTGTTCCCCATCCTGAACCCTCCTTCCTCCTCCCTCCCCATACCATCCCTCTGGGTCGTCCCAGTGCACTAGCCCCAAGCATCCAGTATCGTGCATTGAACCTGGACTGGCAACTTGTTTCATACATGATATTTTACATGGTTCAGTGCCATTCTCCCAAAACTTCCCACCCTCTCCCTCTCCCACAGAGTCCATAAGACTGTTCTATACATCAGTGTCTCTTTTGCTGTCTCGTACACAGGGTTATTGTTACCATCTTTCTAAATTCCATATATATGCATTAGTATACTATATTGGTGTTTTTCTTTCTGGCTTACTTCACTCTGTATAATAGGCTCCAGTTTCATCCACCTCATTAGAACTGATTCAAATGTATTCTTTTTAATGGCTGAGTAATACTCCATTGTGTATATGTACCACAGCTTTCTTATCCATTCATCTGCTGATGGACATCTAGGTTGCTTCCATGTCCTGGCTATTATAAACAGTGCTGCGATGAACATTGGGGTACACGTGTCTCTTTCCCTTCTGGTTTCCTCAGTGTGTATGCCCAGCAGTGGGATTGCTGGATCATAAGGCAGTTCTATTTCCAGTTTTTTTAAGGAATCTCCACACTGTTCTCCATAGTGGCTGTACTAGTTTGCATTCCCACCAACAGTGTAAGAGGGTTCCCTTTTCTCCACACCCTCTCCAGCATTTATTATTTGTAGACTTTTGGATCGCAGCCATTCTGACTGGTGTGAAATGGTACCTCATTGTGGTTTTGATTTGCATTTCTCTGATAATGAGTGATGTTGAGCATCTTTTCATGTGTTTGTTAGCCATCTGTATGTCTTCTTTGGAGAAATGTCTATTTAGTTCTTTGGCCCATTTTTTGATTGGGTCATTTATTTTTCTTGAGTTGAGCTGTAGGAGTTGCTTGTATATTTTTGAGATTAGTTGTTTGTCAGTTGCTTCATTTGCTATTATTTTCTCCCATTCTGAAGGCTGTCTTTTCACCTTGCTAATAGTTTCCTTTGATGTGCAGAAGCTTTTAAGGTTAATTAGGTCCCATTTATGATTTTTAATAAACTTTGTTTTGGGTGGAGTCTTTAGAGTTTTCTACATGTGAAATCAAGTCATCTGCAAATGACAGTTTTACTTCTTTGTTTCCTATTTAGATATCTTTTATTTCTTTTTCTTGTTTAATTGCTCTGGCTAGGACTTCCCATATTATGTGAAATAGGAGTAGTGAGAGTGAGCATACTTGTCTTGTTCCTGATCTTAGGAAGATAGCTTTCAGGTTTTCACCATGGAATGTGATGTTAGCTGTGGGTTTGTGATATTCAACCTTTGTTATGTTGAGGTATGTCCCTCTATACCCATTTTATTGAGAGTTTTTTTTTTTATCATAAATGAGTGCTGCATTTTTGTCAAATGTTTTTTCTGCATCTACTGAAATTATCACATTCCTCTGTTAATGTGGTATGTTTCATTGATTGATTTCCAGATGTTGAATCATTTTTTCATCGTTGGAATAACTCGATCATGGTGAATAGTGTATTCTTTTGATGTATTGCTGAACCCAATTTGCTAATACTTTGTTGAGGATTTTTCATCTATGTTCACCAGATATATTGACCTGTAATTTTGTTGTTGTTGTTGTTGTCTTTATCTGGTTTTGGCATCAGGGTAACTTTGGCCTTATAAAATGAACTAGAATGTGTTCCTTTCTCTTCAAATTTTTTGAATAGTTTGGAAAAGTTAAGTATTACATCTTCTTTGAGAAATCACCTGTGAAGCCATCTAATTTTGAATGTTTTTTGGGGGGATTTTTTTGATTACTGCTTCAATCTCTGTACTGGTGACTGGTCTATTTAGCTTTTCTGAAAATGATACAATATTGAAGAACAGAAGGTTTTTCTAATCTTTGTGTGACCAATGTCTAAAGAAAAAAGCTATATATAACCAGAAATTTCTGAAGGAAAAAGCTTCATGTGTAAAATTGAAAACTAAACACTAATCTGGGGAAAATATTTACAACAAACCTGAAAAATAATGAAGTTTATAAATATATATATAAATAGCACCCCTAAAACAATAAGAAAAGCATAAAGATCTCAACAGAAATATGAACATAAGATGTGAATAAACAATTATCTAAAAGAAACCCAGAGATAATAAACATGAAAAACTGCTCTGCTTTGCTGGTATTAAAACAACTGCAAATTTAAGCAAAGAAATAACATTTTATAGCCATAATATTAACTGTAAAGTAGTATGATATAGAATTTGCATAATTATAGGCTTGTTTTAAAAAAGACACCCATGTTGACAGTGATTAGCTTTGAGTTGTGGATTATAGGTAATGTACCTTTCTCTCTTTTCTAATATTAATTTAAAATTTTTCTATAATAAACATTAATTGTTGTGAAAATAGGAAGACCAGTTATGCATGTATTTATTCACTTTTTTAGTGATAATATCCAGTGCTGACATGGTTGTATGGAAATAGGAGTATAAATAAGTTCAACATTTCTGGAAAGTGATTTGTCAGGAAAGAAACTTCCAAAATCTGCATAGCTTCAAGTTGACAATTCTGCTTTATTAAACTTATATTAAAATATATGAAGGGCATGAATATATAGTAACAAAAGTATTCATTACAGTGCAGGTATTTGTGGTTAATAATTGTGACAACTTGTATGTTTAAGAAGGCAGGACTGGAATATAATTACAGAGTAATTGGCACTGCTCTGAAGGATGTTATTTGAAGTGTCTCAAAAAAGTGAGTCATGCTTGAATACATTTTAGAAACATCATGTTAAACAAAGTTAAATATTTTCTTTAGTTGTAGGATTTTCAGAGACTTTAATAGCAAATGTGCATTATAACAATTCAAATAGGCAGTATTTTCCAAACATTTTCTTCTCAATGTACCTATTAGAATCTTTTAGAACAACCTGCAGAGAACTGCAGTTTTCGAAACATTGTCATGTAGAGCCCTTCCAATGCTGTTGTAGGAAAGCACTTCATTATATGGAAGTGTATAAACAATACATGTGAGTGCATGCTCAGTTGTTCAGTCATGTCCAACTCCTTGTGACCTCATGGACGATAGCCCATCAGGCTCCTCTGTACATTGGATCTTTCAGGGAAGAATACTGGAGTAGGTTGGCATTTCTTACTCAGGGGATCTTCCTGACCCAGGGATCAAATCCACACCTCCTGCATTAGCAGGTGGATTCTATACCACTGTGCCACCTGGGAAGCATGTACAATACATACAAAATGATAAAACAGTGTACAGAAAGGTACACATAATGTGATCCTTCTTGAGAAACCTGTATGCAGGTCAAGCAGCAACAGTTGGAACTGGACGTGAAACAACAGACTGGTTCCAAATAGGAAAAGGAGTGCGTCAAGGCTGTATACTGTCACCCTGCTTATTTAACTTATACACAGAGTACATCATGAGAAACCCTGGGCTGGAAGAAGCACAAGCTGGAGTCAAGATTGCCAGGAGAAATATCAATAACCTCAGACAAGCAGATGATACCACCCTTATGGCAGAAAGTGAAGAACTAAAGAGCATCTAGATGAAAGTCAAGAGGAGAATGAAAAGGTTGGCTTAAAGCTCAACATTCAGAAAACTAAAATCATGGCATCCAGTCCCATCACTTCATGGCAAATAGATGGGGAAACAACGGAAACAGTGGCTGACTTTATTTTTGGGGGCTCCAAAATTACTGCAGATGGTGATTGCAGCCATGAAATTAAAAGACACTTACTCCTTTGGAAGGAAAGTTATGACCAACCTAAATAACGTATTCAAAAGCAGAGACATTACTTTGCCAACAAAGGTCTGTCTAGTCAAGGCTATGGTTTTTCCAGTAGTCATGTATGGATGTGAGAGTTGGACTATAAAGAAAGCTGAGCACTGAAGAATTGATGCTTTTGAACTGTGGTGTTGGAGAAGACTCTTGAGAGTCCCTTGGACTGCAAGGAGATCCAACCAGTCCATCCTAAAGGAGATCAGTCCTGGGTATTCATTGGAAGGACTGATGTTGAAGCTGAAACTCCAATACTTTGGCCACGTGATGATGCAAAGAGCTCACTCATTTGAAAAGACCCTGATGCTGGGAAAGATTGAGGGCAGGAGGAGAAGGGGACGACAGAGGATGAGACGGTTGGATGGCATCACCAACTCAATGGACATGGGTTTAGGTAGCCTCTGGGAGTTGCTGATGGACAGGGAAGCCTGGCGTGCTGCAGTTTATGGGATTGCAAAGAGTGGGACATGACTGAATGACTGAACTGGAACTGGATGAATGTACTGAAAAGAAACTGGACAAAAAAGCCCACAACAGCAAAGTATTAACAGTGGTTGAAAAAGTGTTAGTCACTCGGCTGTGTCTGACCTTTGTGACCCCATGGACTGTAGCTTGCCAGGCTCCAAAAGTGGTACATCTGGGTAATGGAAAATGGGTGATTTTTATTTTTCTCTTTGCTTATACCCATTTAATAATATTTCACAATGAATATGCTGAAATAAATGATAAAAGTTATAAAAATTATGTAAAAGAATATGCAATATATTGTTCACAATGTGTTCTGTAGGGAAAGGAGATTGCAAAGCAGTTTGTCCATTATAGTTTCTTTTTTAAAATACTTCCATGTGTGGGTAGCTGTGCAGAGAGAGAGGAAATGTACCAAGATATTAACAGTTATAATTTTAGGGTTATAGCTGAGGTTACACATAATTTTATGGAGTCACATACTCCTTCCTTGTTAGTCTCTCCTCCTTGAGAATGTGGCTTAAACCTCTCGGTTCTGTAAGGGAGAGAGTCTCCGGAGTGGAGTGCAAATATTCCAAGGAGAGTGTGAGATAATATATTGGGTGGGAAATATTAGACCATATATTTATTTTTTTCATCCTTTAAAGGTTTATATTTCTGTGTTCAGTAATGTACATATTAATAACAAATTAGCACATTAGTACATGTATGAAGTGGTTATTTCTCAGTCGCTAAGTCATCTCCAACTCTTTGCGACCCCATGAACTGGGGGCTTCTCTGTCCTTCACTATCTCCTGGAGTTTGCTTAAACTCATGTCCATTGAGTTGGTGATGCTATCTAATCATCTCATCCTCTGCTGCCCTCTTCTCCTTTTGCCTTCAATCTTTCCCAGCATCAAGGTCTTTTCCAATGAGTCGTCTCTTATAAGGTGGCCAAGGTATCAGAGCTTCAGATTCACCATCAGTCCTTCCACTGAATATTCAGAGTTAGTTTCCTTCAGGATTGACTGGTTTGATTTCCTTGCAGTCCAAGGGACTCTCAAGAGTCTTCTCCAGAATTCAATTCTTCGGTGAACATCATTTCTTTGGTGCTCAGCCTTCTTTATTGACCAGCTGCCTCCCCATGCATGACTATTGGAAAAACCATAGAAGTTTATAGATATGTGTGTGTATGTCACATACATTTCTATGGAGTTTCATGATTTTAAAATGTTGACTGTATTGCTAAGGTTAAGTTACCAAAACCCTAACAAGTGACATCAACAAGTACACTGTCAGTCTTCTAAATGGTACTGTCCTGATGACTTGGGCACAGGTTCAGTGATATAACGGTTAACTCTGAATTTGTTGACCATGAAATCTGATGATCCCAGCTTTCCACTCTGTTCAGATTCCAAGGTCCCTCTTGCTGTTCTCAGGAAATGGGAAAGGGCATTATATAGATATGGTAGCTGGTAATTCTAAACAGCAAGGACTTCTGGCTCTCCACAAGGGCTTCCCTTGTGGCTCAGCTGGTAAAGAATCCACCTGCAATGGGAGAGACCTAGGTTCAGTCCCTGAGTTGGGAAGATCCCTGGAGAAGGGAAAGTCTACCCACTCCAGTTCTCTGGCCTGGAGAATTCCATAGATGGTATAGTCCGTGGGGTTGCAAAGAGTCAGACTTGACTGAGCAACTTCAAATAAAAAAAGAAATCTCCACCTTCTGGATGCCTGATACTTGCTATTCTTAGCCCCATTGAGTGGAGCCATGTGAACAATTCTGGCCAGTGAGATATGATTTTTAGAGTCATGTGTCACTCAGTACAAACATTTGATTACTATTGTGAGACTCTTCTGCAATGTTTGATATTGTGGGGGGCTCCATCATTCTGAGTCCTATAGAGCAGACAAGATGACAGAGAGCAGAGCCCCCAGATGAGTGAGTGAGAAATAAGCCCTAAGTGTCCATTGATGGATGAATGAATAAAGAAGAGGTGATACACGTATACAATGAAATATTACCCAAAGATAAGAAGGAAATACTGCCATTTGCAACAATATGGATGAACTAGACATCATGGTCTGTAGAATAAGGCAGACACAGAAAGATACATACCATATAATGTCACTTATATGTGGAATCTAGAAACTTTGAACTCATAGAACCAGAGAGTAGAATGGTGGTTGCCAGGGGCTGTGGGGTGGGGAAAATAAGGAGATATTGGTCAAAGGGTACAAACTTTCAGTTATATTAATAAGATAAATAATTTCTGAGGATGTAACATACAGCACGGTGACTACAGTTAACAATACTGTATTGTATAATATTTTGCTAAGAGAGTTAACCTTAAATGTTCTCATCAAAAAACCAAAAACAAGATAATTATATAAGGTGATAGATGTGTTAGCTTGATTGTAGTAATCACTTCACAATGTATACATATATTAGATTGTTATGTTACATCCCTTAAATATGCACACTTTTTGTCAGTTATACCTCAATAAAGCTGGAAAAAGAGAAATAAGTCCTTATCTGTTTAAGCCCCTGAAGTTTGAGGGCATACCTATTACTATAGCACTATATAATCTATGCTGATTTTGAGATCAAAGTTCACCAGAAAACCCCAAGTACGTTCTGCTGCTGCTACTGCTAAGTCGCTTCAGTCGTGTGCGACTCTGTGAGACCCCATAGACAGCAGCCCACCAGGCTCCCCCGTCCCTGGGATTCTCCAGGCAAGAACACTGGAGTGGGTTGCCATTTCCTTCTCCAATGCATGAAAGTGAAAAGTGAAAGTGAAGTCGCTCAGTCGTGTCCAACTCTTAGCGACCCAATGGACTGCAATCCACCAGGCTCCTCCATCCATGGGATTTTCCAGGCAAGAGTACTGGAGTGGGGTGCCATTGCCTTCTAGGGGAGCTCAAATCCATCCAGTATTAAATGTCTTGTCCTTGGAACTTCCCTGGTGATCCAGTGGTTAAGATTTTGCCTTCCAATGCTGAGGGTACAAGTTCGATCCCTGGTTGGGGAACAAAGATCCCACAAGCCTTGTGACCAAAAAACCAAAACATAAAAAAACACAGAAGCAATATTGTAACAAATTCAATAGTCTTTTAAAAAACGGTCCTATCCATAAAAAGCTGTTTTTATGACTGAATGGCCAATAAATATGTAGATTTTTAATTTCTTTGTATAATTGCATGCTAAGTTGCTTCAGTCATGCCCAACTCTTTGTAACCCCATAGACTGTAGCCTGACAGGCTCCTCAGTCCTTGGGATTCTCCAGGCAAGAATACTGGAGTGGCTTTCCATGCCCTTCTCTAGGGGATCGTCCCAACCAAGGGATCAAACCCCAGTCTCCTTTGGCTTCTGCAT